>NC_087070.1:21449650-21624282 GCF_963678635.1 Symsagittifera roscoffensis | reverse complement strand
TTTTGCTGGCAACTTGCAGCAAAAACTTCTGGTCGGTTAAATTGGGAAAATTTTTTGTTGCCGATTCATGTTGAGATACTTTAATTGAGAGATTTTTGCTGAGATTTTGGTTAAAGTTCGCGAAGTTTTGAGTATGTATGTTCGGATGAATGTGAAGAGAATTAAGAAGGTTCGCTCTTTGAGCCAAGAACTGCAAAGTTTCCTCTGTGCTTTGCGGGGTTATCAAGTCAGCAATTGAAAACTTGGTTTTCTTCATTTTAACGAGAGCTTTTGCCAAAGAAACTTAAGAGAATTGATATTTGAAGCAAAATTATTCGACTATAGTTAAAATTGAATAGTAAAAATTAATTGAAAAGATTTATTTTATGGCAAGTTCAAATCAAAGTTGAGTTGCTAAGGTTGAAATTGAGTTAAGTTTTCAATGAAAGTTCATAAGAAAAGTATTCCGGGAAAAAATGGGACAAATTTAAGTGATTTTTAGTGGCTAATACCTGATGGAAATTTTGAGGAATTAAGTGGATGTTTTCAACACCGCTTATGGAAATAGAAACAAACAATCCTTACAACAGTTTCCCATTATTTGTAAACAAAATTTAACTAGAGGCTACTTTTTATTAGAAAAAATCGGGATTTTAGAGCAATTTGATTGGCGATGACGGAAGGTAAGCAGAAGTTATTGATCGGTGTCAAAATTTAAAGCTGTAAAAAGTTGAAAGAGCCCTCTTTTCATTTACCCATTAAGGGCAGAATTAGTGCTATCGCTCGAACCCAAGCAGATGTTCCTTACAATTTCCCAGAGCCAACCCCTTTGTTACTCGATATTCATTATTTGCTTGAGTTTTAAACTGAAATTAAATCGATTAAGAACGTCTAAGGGAGGAAAATTGGGCGCTTATTGGGGGTAACTATCTAAAGGGTTAGATGACAAAATGGGGAGGGTAGCAGAAAGGGTACACATATCGAAGCCGAATCGGTAGTCAGCCGACTCTACGAATAAATTTATCAGTAAAAAACGCAAAAACGTGGAAAAGTAAAAAAAAATATTCAGTTAGTTATTTAAGTTAATTATGTAGTTTGTACCATCTATCCAAAACGGATCTCAAAGTTGAGATATATTTATTAGAAACATTTGTTTATCGATGAATAATTGCCTAGAAGCGAAAAAAAGTTTTAATGCAAGGAAACAAATTTAATTTGGTCTTTTCACTTCTCGATTCTTAAGTGCTTGTATCGAGATACTAAACATAGATATAAAATGTTTTTGGGGCTAAAAAAGTGAATATAAAACTTTTATATTCACTTTTCAGCCCCCAAAACATTCTTTATCTAGGTTTACATTTTATATCTAGGAAAACTTGATGGATCTTTTCGACAACATGTTTTCTGTTGATATAACTATCGGTTATTTAACCTGCTACTTTTCCAATGAGCACGTGGCCTATTTAAGAGTAGTTAGGGTGACATTAAATCTCTAACACTCCTCCAGTGGAGTTGTGAACTTCATCTCCGCTCATCAACTCCACTCACAACTAATCCATCAAGTTATATCTCAAAACTTCACGTATCGCACCTGCTAGTGCCAGATCTCATAATGATAGAATAAAGGACTCAATCCCTTTGTAATCCCCCCACACGTTATAGGCCAATCAAGAAACGTATTTGCGCAGTTTTTTTTCTAGTCTGGGTGTGGGGACACCTGGCAGAGTTCCGTGACTTCTGTCGCGCCTAAAATAGTCGAAAATCTGATCAAAATACTCGTGCCCAGATCAAAATATTTTAATTAAGGTAACTTAATTAACAAAAACTTCCGCAAAAAACCTTCATCTGAGGAAGACGTAACAGTCATTGTTTTCAGCTGTGTTTCTTTTCTACCCGCGGTAGAATAGAATTATTTTAGTTCTTGTTTCATTTATTAATTTAGTCATTAAAGTAAAAAAAACAACGCTATTTTGGGCAATAAAATTTATAAAAGGAAGTTTTGGTACAGCGGAAGTTTTCAGTGATTGTTATGTGATTGTTTTTCTGGTCAGGCATTGGCGATACTTATCACGTGAAAAGAATAAATATTTATTTAAATTCTAAGTAATTTCATTATGGAAACATTGTTGCGACATAATTTTCTAGTTAGCGCAAATCGCTCAGAGTAATCTAGGTCGCCAATAGTTCCGATCTGTATACTTTGGGTTGCGCAATGCCCTGCGCAGAAATCTTTGATGGCGCTAGGTCGCAACATATATATTTTGGTTGCTACAGCTGTGACATTCCATTTCGAGTCGAAACCCTCGCGATATACCCATTACGAACGTGATGGTCGCGACATAAGTCGTGTACCGCCATCCCGAAGGTAATCTTCGACCTTGAGTAAGTGTTAATATGTTAAGATGATTTATCACGATGGAAAGGACTAACATACAAGCTGTACAGCTCGTCACAGAGAACCGCTGTTGTTCCCCTGCTTTGGAACTACATGCAATTTTTTGGTTTTTTTTTGGGCTGGGTTGCGTCACCCTCATGCAACGAGCACGGATCATGTTGGGCGTCGAACATCCGACCGTTCGATTGAGAGGTGGAGACGTAACCACTTCACCACAGCTCCCCTAGTGATATTGAGAGTTAAACGCTAAAGAAAACATACATTTGAACAATACCTACAATTCTCGACAGAACAAAGAGCGTGAACAACTCTTAGACTGAAGAAAGTTAACCGGTTGCTGTGTAAGGGTGTAAGGTGTAGAGAATGGGGGTAAGATTTCACAATATTTTCGAACTTGGGGGCGGGGGTAGTGGGGGGGGGGGGGGGGGTCGGTCGGCGCGCTGGTTTTCAAAATGTTTTCGAATTTTTTCGTAGGTCGCCGAGTTTTTTTCTGAACTCTCCCAGTAGACTATGAAGACCGTGTTTCGATAGAGTTTTTTGCGCCGCAGGCAAGTTTTTGGAAAAAACAGTCCAGAAGGCGTTTTTGGGCACATTTGGAAACTTTTGAAAAAATTGCGTTTTTTTCCATGCGCGCTCCCCCTTCTCAAAATTAGGATATTCGAAATTTAGAAAAAAATTATTGTAGGTCAGCCAATAGAGAAAAATACATTAAAAATTTTACTGTTTTTATTCAAGATTTGTCACTGAAAATCTGGAGAAAAAAATTGCGCGTAAAATAATCCGAGACAACTTCTTTCACATACGTTTTTGGATTTCGAATCTTGGCATGATAAACGATACCAAATTGGATCACCTAATAGGATTTTTTGAGGTACCAGATATTGCAAGAAAAAACATCCCATGTCAAAGTTACTCTGTTGTAAAATTGGTAACAAATTGGCATACAACAAAAAAGCAAAACTTAAAACTGAAAATCTTTGGTTCAAAAAAACTTCCAAGAAATTTTAAAATAAGTTTTTGGAATCTGAATCATGTTTGGCTGAAAATACTGAATAATTGACGGACACCCCTTCTTCAGGGATTCGACCCCTGCCAACCCAAAGGTTCCCCCTTAGTACTATTGTGAGATATCCATATTTGGCGACCGACCTAAAAAATTTTCTGAAGGCGCCTTTGGCGCCAATGTATACTCATTAGTGTATATCTTAAAAATTAATCATAGAAAAAAATAATTCTTCGACATAGGGCAGGTTGGCTTTGACCAAGCTCGCTATATTTTTTGATCAAATTGATTGTACCGCATCAAATTTTCAAGAAAAACTATTGAACATTATTGATTGCCTTTGATTGACACGATCTAGATAATCATTTATTGTGACAAAGTTAGACTACCCATAATGGATTTTAAGGCCAAAACAGTCGATTGTTTTTGAAAAACAAAAATCTACTATAGCTCATTACAATCGGTTATAATCTTTTTTTTTATTCAGTATAATAGATTATTTTTTATTTCATGAGTTGGTTCGAAAGTGTTTAACATCTTACAATTTCATGAAAGATGTTAAACACTTTCGAAACAACTTTTGTTCGACGCCCGCCCCTAATTCCAACCCCTCACCAGTTTCTCCACCAGGTCTCCCCGACAATCTATCTCCCCTAATTTCAAGCCCCTTCCCCCCAGGTCCCCCACAATATCTCTCCCGCCTGGTCCGCAGCATCCCTTCCGCCTGGTTTTCCATAAATTAAAATGGAATACATTTTTTTCGACAAAATTTTGAAAAAAACTGAATATAATCGTTTTTTATTGAATAAAAATCCAATACATAGCTTTGAAGATTAGAATTGTTATAATCAATTTTAAATCAATTATAATCAATGTTTTCGAGTTGTTGAGAGACCGACAATAAAATCCAATGTAATGGATTATTTTCCATGAATTTTCAGCGCGGTTGCGTTTGATCAAGTTGGACACCTGTTTTCACTTCGTTCATCATATTTTTCATCTACCATTTTCCAATGTGAACGAGTAGACCTTTTCTACGTAAATTTTGGCGGTTTGTTTGACTTATGTTTCCATTATGCTCTAGGTATAGTTCTGTTTTAAATTATCCGAACAAAACCCATTCAACTTGAAATTCAAAACGCGTTTTTCTCAAATTAGATAGAATTCAAACAAAAAATGTGGAGACAAAACTTGCTTGTAACTTTAGCAGAACTAAAAAAGGGTAGTTTGTTTTGCATCATTCGAACCTAAAATTTCACAACAAAAATGCCGAAACTACTTTACGCCGAAACTACTGAGTCAATTATTGACAAAAAACCATATTAAAGTGAGCTTTTTTGTTGGGCTACGTAAAACGCTCACTTTCATTTATTTTTGTCAGTAGTTGACTCGGTAGTTTTAAGGTAATTCCTGATTGACTAAAAAAGCTTTGGGTTTTTTGGGCACGAATTTTGCAAAACAAATTGCACTTTATTAATTCGAGGTCTGTGTCAACCAAGCTCGTGGTATGGGTCGATCACAATTGATTACAGTTGAACCATGGGCTTGACTCGATTCGGTGTCTAGTCTTCAGAGTTTTCTGCGAGCACAATTAAATTCGAAATTTTGACTAAAGGAAACTCGAAGGACTTGAAGACTGATGCTCAGATTGAGCTTCTTATCTTGATTTAGTTTTTATTTTTTTTTTCATAGAGGACTATGTAAGTTGACCTATTTTTCAAGTTTAATTTAAGGCTCCGCCCTCTGTCCGAGATGAGAGCAGGGGCGGATTTAGGGTTTTCTCGGGGCGATGGATGTTCAAAAATTTGTCGAAACATTTCTCTACCCTTTTTTCTAGGTCGGCCAAAAGGTTTGAAAAAAAAACCAGATCAAAAATGCCATGTTTGGCCACTTTTTGGAAGGTGTTTATCAAGGCGTTTTTCGGCGTATGCTTTACCTCAAAACAGGGGAAGATTTAGGGGTGGGAGCGGGGGCCGACACCCCTTCTCAGGGATTCGACCCCCTGCCAACCCCTTTTTTTATTTTGAGATTTCCATATTTGGTGGCGGACCCTAAAAAGTTTCCAAAGGCGCCTTCGGCACCAATTTATACTAATTTCGAGGGGGTTAAAATTTTCCAAAATGTTGGTCAAAATTTTCCAAAAGTGCCTACAAACGCCATTTTGGACTGTTTTTTTTCAAAATTTTGCCTGCGGCGCGAAAAACTTGACCAAAATAGGGTCTTTTTATTACTTTGGGAGAGCTCGGACAATCAATTTGGTCGACCTAAAAAAAGGTCGACAAATTTTCGAAAATTTTAGAAAATCTTTGATCCGCCCGTGCCTCAAAATTAGTGTATATTGGCGCCAAAGACCCCTTCAGACAAATTTTAGGGATGGTCGACAAAAAATTGATGATATTAAATAAAACCATATCGGGGACCCTTTGGGTTGTTAGTGTTAGGGGGTCCAATTACTGACTGAGGCAAAAGGCGGTTGAACTCCTACCCTCCTACCTCCTCCCCCCCCCCCCCCCCCCCCAAGTTCCGCCTAGTTTCCGCTGTTGTTTTCAGCGTATAACTGAGAATAGCCGGCAGAAACTATGAACTACGTTGTTGTTTTCGCCCGATTTGGAAACTTCAAAAAAGTTCGCCAAGGAAACAAGTGTGGTATTAAAACAAAGGTTAAAACTATTGATCGTGGTCGGATTCGAAAAGAAAAATAAAAACGTCTCAGTGTCCAGAAAACTTAGTTCAATTTTTCCTTTTTCAGCTAAAGGGCAACAAGTTTACACGCGGACACGATGTGCGATGAGGCCCCAATTTAGTATTTAAACAATTTATTTACGCATTACAATCTCTCCTTCTTGCAAGTATTCTCCTATTTCGGTTTCCTTGACTCAACATAAATAACAGGAAAATTAAAAAATTTTTGCTTGAAATTTTTTGATTGTTTTTTTTTGTAATGTTGAGTTATCTTACTTGAATCATCATGGAGAGAGCATTCGGTGCTGCTTGATTTTGGTCCACATTTGTATTTACAACAAGGATGAGAATAAGTTTTATTTAAAAATTTAACTATAGGGTGTTTCAACTATAAAAATGTGGTATTTTGGATTACTATCAACAATTCAGTTATGAGCGTATCAAATAAGTTGTTAATCACCTCTACAATCGTACCGCTGACCAGTTTCTCTTAAGCTCTTTTAATCTCTCAAAATCAAATTGAACTTTATTCAAAATGAGTAAAAAGACTCGAGGAATACCCGTGTCGACTGAGATTAAATTTATCTCATTTTTCAAGTTGAATACAGGAAAAACAATCAAGTCCGTTTATTTATTTTTCCTTAATTGCGCAAATTGTTCTCATATTGTCAATCTAAAGTTAGTTATTCAATCAAAAAATGATAATATTTATCGCCTCTAGAGCTAATGTACATCCTATTTATACTGAGTTTTTATCAAGTATTTAAAATACCTTATGGCTACAAAAGCGGATGAGCAAAAATATTAAAACTTCAAATCAATTAAGAGCTAAAAGGATGGAAACATTGTGAAATGATAGTTTGTTCAGCAACCGGAAGCCGTGGCGCCAAAATTTCTTCAATTTTAAGTTTTGGTGTTATCTAAAACCTTTATATCCTCTCGGTAAAAAACAAGTCAAGTCGGTAAAAACAAGCAAAATAGCGGAAAAAAGAGCCCAAAATTGAAAAGTCAATATGAGCGAGGACACGGATGATAGTGGATTTGCCGATTTTGAAAAACTGATTTAATAATAGTGGATTTTGTTAAGGCCGACTGAACGAAATTGATTTTTCGGACTCCCCTCGAAAGACCACCTCCCGAAAAGCCAATGTAAATTTATTGCCCATTTAAAATGGTTAAGTGTTCCAAATCTATTTATTTAGGGGCAATAAATTGCAAGCCCTTATGTTTGCAAACCTTTATACCCGAGTTGAATAAAAGTCCCTAAAACTTTTAAAATTTTTTTACAACGACTTACAAAATTCACTTTTAACAAAACTATAGTCCTTGAAATATTTGTTCCCTGTTTTTAACTTTTGAATAAAAGCTACTCGACTGAGGGACAAATAGTTAAAAATTTAAAATAATTTTTACCGATAGTTTTGAGTATGTTCGAAGCCCAAAAAAACTATACATCGTCGTGTATAGTTTTTTATACATCGTCGTGTATATACATCTATAAATTAACATTATCTTTCGGTGCTTAAGGGTTATTTAATGCGACTTAGCTAGATATTAGGAGCATCTTGGACATTTTTAGCGAAATTAATATAACTTTTACAATAGTAAATATTCGATTAGTTTATCTATTCAAATCTATATGGCAGACATAAAGTGCGGTTAATTAAAATTCAGAAAACGAAAAGTGATTTTTATTAAAAATTTCTAATCTTTTACGACACCTTTAAGCGAGAGATAGAGCGCCAAATTTGAATTTTATCTCGAAATAACTGCCAAGTCTCAATATAAATGCTCTTAGTTAAGACAGCGAGTGTTATCTCTGTGACAAATTCGCACGCAGAGATCAATAAAAAACAAATTGCGGGCAAAAGTGTGGATTTATTGGGAACAAATTAGGGCATTATCGATTATTATCGCTCTTCACGCCAGGAAGAGTCCAGAACGCACTGATTGCTTTTCATGCTGGCGATGACGAAAGAACAAATAGACAGTAGCCGCCAGTCAGAAATTTCACAAGAAAACCTATAGTGATTATTCAGAAAATCAGCTTTCTCAAAAATACGAACACTCCATTATATAAAAAGCTATCATTGATTGTGTACTATTCTTTTAGCAAGGAAACGACACGAATTAAAAGTTTAGGCAATTTAAAATTTTTACGAAATGTAAATCGATAATTTTGCTAAAGTTATCCAGAAAAAAAATTGAATTTTGAGGTTGTTTTCATGGAGGTATAATAATATTTTTTATTGTTCCGAATTTCGAAGAAATTGACTTAATATTTGTGATCGGTGTGGTGGCTCTTTTTCTCCTCCCCTCCAGCTCACATATATATCAATTTTATGTTATAACGAGGGGTTTTACAAGGTTAAATAATGAAGACTAAATATGTTTGTCATAACCTAATTAATCCACATACAAATTTTTGTAACAATCCGATAATGTGAACAAAATTTTACTAATCAAAACTGGCTGGTGGGGAGAGAAAAAGAGCCATTGTGGAAAAAGAGCCAAAGACTTCAACTTTACAGCTTGCGGTTATAGAAAAATCGTTTAAAGCTTTTGAAGTGTTAGGAAAGGATAGAAGTCATATTCCAAGCTCAAAACTAATTGGATCTTTCATCTTCGACCATTTTTCGAAAACCGTTTTAGTCAGTAGTAATAGATGGCGCGCAATTTATTGTATTTTATCAAAGTTTAAGCAACAAAATAAAACTTTGCATTTCAGTTGAGCCGGGAATTTGTTCAAAAAAAATCATTTTGTACATTACACAGCGGAAAAATTAAGAAATTTTTGTATGTTTTTTTTTAAATGATTATTCATCTATTTTCTGCCAGTTTTTTTGTTTGCCGTTAAAAAGCTGTCAATTAATTTGTTTGAATTTGAACTACCTTCTATTTAAAAAAAACTCACTGTCGCTTGAATAAAGTCTACGTTTTTATCTCATAATAATCTACAACACTCATGTTTGCCAACGATTTTCTCCTTTATGTAAGTGAGCAATTTAAGCGTTTAACTGATCTATATACTTTTTTTCTACGGGTTTCTAAAACTTAGTTGCAGAACAAACAATCATCTATCAAAATACAACCAATAATTTAATTTTTGATAAAACAAACAATCAAATATTGTAGTTATTACATTTTCACAGCAATTTCATTCTTAAAATGCTGCCACAAGTTAATGATCCAAACTCGCTGATTGCAAAAGCTGCAACCCCAAAATTAAATCATAATTACTCGTTAATTCAAATCGTATTTGTTTCAGATGTGCACTGATTTATTATCTTCTCCCTCATTTAAGAAAAGTGAAAACACATCAATCATAACAGATCTTTGTGCTATATTCTTGCTGTTAACGCGGAAATAGCAATTGAAACCGGTTCAATTTTTTTTCAAATTGTATTGGGGCAAGGTGCGTTGTCTTATTTTTACCTTCATGCACGCTAACTGCGTTACTTTGCCCATTACATAGCGCCTGAGGGGGAACTGTCCAAAAAAAATTCGAAATGAAAATTTCACATTTTTCAAAGTTTGTTTTGAAATGTATTGAAACTAAAAAAAAAGCAAAACTGCTCTTAAATCAACGCCAAGACATGAACGTTTCGACTGCCGCTCAGCATTTTCCTGAGGTAATAGTTTTTTCTTCATTAAACTTCCTCTGCTAATTTCAACGTTTGAATCGACAAAATACGATCAATCGACTGACTTTTTTTTGTTCCAACCATTGAAAAAAGGCAAAAATTTTGGTTTTGATGTGTTTTTCTTTTGGTTTTTTATTTATGTTATTTTTTTCCGCTCAAAATTAGGTTCCACAAATTATCTTTGGAACATGTTGAGTGATATACCATTACAAACCTCTTTAAGTCATAAATTGAACAACTTCAAAAGTTTTTCAAAAAGGATCCAGGTGCCGAGATAAACGTAGAATGCAAATGTGGTCGGAATGATTTGAGCTGTTTTTGAAGAAATCATTGTTTGTTTTTAATGTGGTCGAAATATTCTTAGAATATTTTGAAGAGGAAGATTAGTTTTTTTTGAAATCGGTCGGAGCATTCTGTGCTGCTTTTGGAGAAGAAAACTGCCCTCTTAATGTGGTGGGAATATTCAATTCTTCTTTCATTGAAATAAGCCGTGGTCTCATTTCTATTCTCATGCACCCTAAATGCAACACGTTGAACTTCACATAAAGAGTAATGAGCTAGAAAACAGAAACTCAAAATTGTTTGGAAGTTTGTTTTGAAAAGTTTTGAAACTTACAAAAAATAATGACTGCTCTTATATCAAGACCAGGCCTTGAATGTTTCGTCTGCTGTTCGACTGGGCCTGAAGTCGTTTTTCGTTATAGAAAAAGTTTTTTTAAAAACAGGTAAGTTTTTTCCATAAAATTTTCTCTGATAAATTTCACGTTTGAATTGGCAAAATACGACCAATTGACTAACTTTTTAGGTCCGGCCATTGAAAATGGGCAGTAATTTTGTATTTGAGCGTTTTTTATTTTTTTATTTTTTGTTTTGATTTCCACTTATTTCCACTTTGGGTACTACAAATGATCATTGATTCAAGTTGAGTGATAATATAGCTCTTTAACTCATAAATTGAACGACTTCAAAAAATTTCAAAAAAATTACTGTTGCCGAGGAAAACCGGTTTGAAAGGTTTGAGTTTCGAACAAGTCGCGCGCGATTAACGTTTGTAATTAAATAATCGGTCATTTAGGCTAGAAAAAGATTTTTGGAGCTAAAAAAATAATGACTGCTCTTATATCAAGACCAAGCCGTGAATGTTTTGTCTGCTGTTCGACTGGGCCTGAAGTCGTTTTTCGTTAGAGAAAAAGTTTTTTTAAAAACAGGTAAGTTTTTTCCATGAAATTTTCTCTGATAAATTTCACGTTTGAATTGGCAAAATACGACCAATTGACTAACTTTTTAGGTCCGGCCATTGAAAATGGGCAGTAATTTTGTATTTGAGCGTTTTTTATTTTTTTATTTTTTGTTTTGATTTCCACTTATTTCCACTTTGGGTACTACAAATGATCATTGATATAAGTTGAACGATAATATAGCTCTTTAACTCATAAATTGAACGACTTCAAAAATTTCAAAAATACTACTGGTGCCGAGGAAAACCGGTTTGAAAGGTTTGAGTTTCGAACAAGTCGCGCGCGATTAACGTTTGTAATTAAATAATCGGTCATTTAGGCTAGAAAAAGATTTTTGGAGCTATGTTCAGCGCTAAATTAGCATTAAAAAATGTTGTAAAAGTTTTATTCACATAAATTTAAAAAATTTAGAAATTTTTAGTTGAATTTTTTTCTCAATTGTTTTGTTTGTTATTCAGTTGTTGAGTGCAATTTTCACCAGTTATGCCCAAATCACTAGCTTTCTACGTTTTTTATAGTTATTTCAACCCACAAAAAAAAAGAAACGGCACTTCTTTGAAAAAGAAGAATGTTTTTATGTCGTCGGAACTTTCTGTGCTGCTTTTGAAGATAAACACTGTTTTTTTAATGTGGTTGAAAAATTCTCGGGATATTTTGAAGAAATTTTTTTTAATGGGGTAGGAACATTTTGTGCTGTTTTTAAATTAATGTAGGCGGAACAACTCTGAGCTGCTTGTGGTCGGAGCAATGATGCTGCTTGTGGTCGGTTCAGATTGATGTGGTCGGAACAATCTGAGCTGCTTGCGTAGCAACCGGCTATCCTTGTTTTAATTTAGAGCGGCGTTCGATTTGCCTTAAATTCCCGCAAATCCCACCGTAAATAGTAAAGTCAAAAGCTTGACGTGATAAATGGTGAAATTGATCAATTTCAAATACTCACAACTACAATAAATTTGTCAAATGGAAGATAATTTCAGATTTTTATGACCTAAGCAATGTTCAGTGTTAGAATGTTCAATAAAAGATCCGCCAAAATAGCCAGTTATAAAGTCAAAAAAAATAATTCAGAAAATTTTTCCCCACACCCAGTGTAAGCTTCAAAGGGGTATATTGCCCATTAAACAACACATTCGCTGGGTCAACTAGTGTTATCAACTAGCATCAAAATTAATTTGGAGAAGTTACTGAGCCGATTTATTTTGGCACAATTGATACATTTTATCAGGAAACAGAAATTTTCATGCGTATTTCGTTGAATAGTTTTTGTATCAGGGGCGGATCTAGGATTTTCTCGAGGGGGGCAGATTTTCAAAAAATTTTCGAAAACGTAGTCGACTTTTTTTTAGGTCGACCAAATTGATTTTTCGAGCTCTCCCAAAGCACTGTTTTAATGTTATATTGGCCAAAATTTGTGCAACGCAGGCAAATTTATGAAAAAAATAGCCCAAAAAAGGCGTTTTTAGGCACTTTTTGGAAAATTTTGACCGAAAAATTGCGTTTTTTTGGCGCGCGCTCCCCCCTCAAAATTAGTATATATTGGCGCCAAAGGCGCCTTTAGAAAAATTTTAAGGTTGGTCGGCCAAAACTGGATTTCTTAAAAGTACCGAAGATGGGACCCTTTGGGTCGGCAGGGGGTCGAATCCACGAGGGGAAAGCGTTCGCCCCCTCCCTAAATCCGCCCCTGTTTTGTATTATAAAATCTGTTAAGTATAGAAAAAATTATCAAGCTCTGAAAAAATTATGCTTCTGATAAACAAATTATAAAAGAACTGGTTATGAACACGATAAAATTTTCTCCTGAGTCGCTCTTAGTCAGTTTTTTTGAACAACACTTTTTCTGCGTATCATCATTTTTTCTGCATATCTCGTAACTGCATGCATCTCTAGTACTGGTGGTCCCGTAGCCGTATGACCATTATTTAGTGGGAATATTTCATCAGTCATCGTGTTTCTAGTTTGAATCTTTTAAAGCTCGAGTTCGATGCTTTAGATCGGGTAACTGATATTTTTCCATGAGTCAAAAAACTGATATTTGCAAGAATTCATACTGTATTCATACTCCAAAAAACAGAAATATTTTCACTAAATTATGATCATACGGTTCCTGGACCACCAGAACTAGAGATGCTTCCTGTTACGAGACATAGAAATAGTGATGATGGGACGATGTACACAAAAAGTTGACGAACCGAACGGCCGATTTAATCAAAGAAGAGAAAATCCAGGAGCAAAGAGAGCCTACGATAAATTGTGAGAGTACGAGACTCGATGAATTGTAAAGTTATTGACGTGAAATATAGATATTCAACAGATCACAAACAGCTTAACCGTGGCAATGAAAGGAGATGCGTATATACATGTGGCAAGATGTGATTGGATGCTTAAGACTGGAATTGAAACGAGTTCGTTGCCCGGCAGTTTTTGGGGAAAAGCTCCGAGCTACACTCACCAGTTATGTACATAGTAATCAGGGTAAAAAACACTGAAAACCTGGAGGAAAGACATTTGCGAGTTCATCTGAAGACTCAGATGATGACAGGATTTGTTGTGACATCAATAAACGGGGAGTTTCGACTTGGTGGAACCAGATGGAGAACAGAGTTCTTCTATGACACGGACAAGAAATCAATCCTGTTAAAATTTCGAAACAACAAATTTATTTGATGAACATCAAGTTTGATTAATCCCCAAGTTATTTTAGATTCGGTAGTAGAGATTATTGTTGAAACTAAGCGATTGACTGTGTTACCAACAATACTTCCAGAGTGGGGGATGTATTGACCTAGAACTAAAAAACTTGACCTGAGAGTCAAAGACACAACTGAATTGAAATCTTGTATTGAACAATATATAACTTAAAAAGCTTAAGCTAGCAAGCTGTGCGTCAGTTGACACAACCAAATAAGTTAAATAGTCGTAAGCATAAGCATTCAGTTCGACTCTACATCTATATCAGTAAAGATTCGTTTTTTATCTAGAAGATATCAGTTTTTGTGAAACTTATGATGCGACAGCTGAACTTCTTGGGCCAACAGAAAACAGGACCTAGAAAACTTGGCCTTGACGGGAAAATTAGTGTGCAGAAGAGTGAGAGGGAGACAAATACAAACATACATTGATTCAATCCGATACTAAGTCACACTCACAATATACAGTTTAATACATCTGGAGGAAGAAAATGAAAAGAAAGCGAGTCACCAGTCAAAGCCTGCATCCAGAAAAGACATTTAGGAAGACGATAAAATCTCACAATACAAGAATTGTTTAGAAGTAATGGCACACGTGTTTTTACCTAGGAAACACATCTAGTATTATTTTTATCAACAATTTCGATTGATTTCATGTGTTCTCTGACAATGCGTCGATTTTGTGTTCGACTTGTTTTTAGTGTGAGCGCGACTATGTTCCGATCTTGAGGGATGATTCCGAGTCAGTCCGTCTCTTTCAGTCCGAATTTCAGTCCTGTCGGGCACCAGTCCTGTCGGGCACCATGAGCCACGCTAAGGTCGGCCAGCTCGAAGCAACATTGTTCGACAAACGAAAAAACAAAACAAAAACAAGGAGAGCTTACTTGTTGTGGAATCTGCTTATAATAATTCACAAAACACAGTTTGGGCGCGTAATGTTCCGTAATACACAGTTTGGGCGCGTTTTGGTGACAATGAAAGGAGATGCGATACCACATGTGAGGAAGTATGGCTCATCGCTAGAAAACACGACGAGATGTGATTCTTTGTTTAAGGCTGAAACTGTGACTCGATCTCTGCCGTACAGTTTTAGAGGGAGAGTTGCGAGCTACACTCACCAGGTATCTACATACTAATCAGAGTAAGAAAGCCAAGAACCAACAAGGGAAGACATTCGTGAGTCAATCTGAAGACTCAAATGGCGGCAGGATGTGACATCCTTAAAAGGGAGTTTCGACTATAACGCAATCAGATGAAGAACAGAATTTTTCTATGACAGCGACAAGAAATCAATCCTGTTAAAACTTCGAAACTCTAAAATTATTTTATAAACTTCAAGTTTGATTAATCTCCAAAAAATTTCGTAATTAAAAAGTTTCGATTTGGTAATAAATACTTATTTTTTTCCTTTTTTGTTATGAATTCCACTAATCTCCACTTTGAGTACTACAAATGATCATTGAAACAAGTGATATACGATAATATAGCTCTTTAACTCATAAATTGAACGACTTCAAAAAATTTCATAAAAATTATCGGTGCCGAGGAAAACCGGTTTGAAAGGTTTGAATTTCGACCAAGTTGCGAGCGATTAACTTTTGTAATTGAATAATCGGTCATTTAGGCTGAAAAAAGATTTTTGAAGCTATTTTTAGTGCTAAATTAGCATTAAAAATTGTTTTAAAAGTTTTATTCATATAAATTTAAAAAATTCAGAAATTTTTAGTTGAATTTTTTTCTAAATTGTTTTGTTTGTTATTCAGATGTTGAATGCAACTTTCGCCAGTTATGCCCAAATCACTAGCTTTCTGCGTTTTTTATAGTTTTTTCAACCCACCAAAAAAAAGGCACTTCTTTGAAGAAGAAGAATGTTTTTATGTCGTCGGAACTTTATGTGCTGCTTTTGAAGATAAACACTGTTTTTTTAATGTGGTTGAAAAATTCTCGGGATATTTTGAAGAAATTTTTTTTAATGGGGTAGGAACATTTTGTGCTGTTTTTAAATTGATGTGGGCGGCACAATCTGAGCTGCTTGTGGTCGGAACAATGATGCTGCTTGTGGTCGGTTCAGGTTGATGTGGTCGGAACAATCTGAGCTGCTTGCGTAGCAACCGGCTATCCTTGTTTTCCCGCAAATCCCACCGTAAATAGTAAAGTCGAAAGCTTGACGTAATAAATGGTGAAATTGACCATTTTCAAATACTCACAACTACAATAAATTTGTCGAATGGAAGATAATTTCAGAGTTTTATGACCTAAGCAAGGTTCAGTGTTAGAATGTTCAATAAAAGTTCCGCCAAAAATAGCCAGTTATAAAGTCAAAAATTGTCTGGGGAAAACATTACCCTGCGTGTATCAGGCCAAATCTTGAGTGTCCCAACTGTTCTTTTCCATATCTCGAACAGTTTTTCACAGCAATTTGATCAATTTTTTTTCAACATAAAAAATAATTCAGAAAAATTTTCCCCACACCCAGTGAAGCTTCAAACGGGTATATTGCCCATTAAACAACACATTCGCTGGGTCAACTAGTGTTATCAACTAGCATCAAAATTAGTTTGGAGAAGTTACTGAGCCGATTTATTTTGCCACAATTGATACATTTTATCAGGAAACTGAAATTTTCATGCGTATTTCGTTGAATAGTTTTTGTATCAGGGGCGGATCTAGGATTTTCTCGAGGGGGGGGGGGGGGGGGGGGGGGGCAGATTTTCAAAAACTTTTCGAAAACGTTGTCGACTTTTTTTTAGGTCGACCAAATTGATTTTTCGAGCTCTCCCAAAGCACTGTTTTATTGCTATTTTGGCCAAAATTTGTGCGCCTTAGGCAAATTTTTGAAAAAAATAGGCCGAAAAAGGCGTTTTTAGGCACTTATTGGAAAATTTTGACCGAAAAAATGCGTTTTTTCGGCGCAAGCTTCCCCCTCAAAATTAGTATATATAAGGCGCCTTTAGAAAAATTTTAAGGTTGGTCGGCCAAAACTGGATTTTTTAAAAGTACCAAAGAGGGGACCCTTTGGGGAAATCCCTGAAAAGCGAGCGTCCGCCCCCCCCCCCCCGTAAATCCGCCCCTGTTTTGTATTATAAAATCTGTTAAGTATAGAAAAAATTATTAAGCTCTGAAAAAGTTATGCTTCTGATAAACAAATTATAAAATAACTGGATATGAACGCAACAAAATTTTCTCCTGAGTCGCTCTTAGTCAGCTTTTTTGTACAACAATTTTTCTGCGTATCATCACTTTTTTTGCATATCTCGTAACTGCATGCATCTCTAGTTCTGGTGTCCAGGAGCCGTATGACCATTATTTAGGGGGATAATTCATCAGTCATCGTGTTTTTTGATTGAATCTTTTAAAGCTCGAATTCCATGCTTTAGATCGGGTAACTGATATTTTTCCATGAGTCAAAAAACTGATATTTGCAAGAATTCATACTGTATTCATACTCCAAAAAACAGAAATATTTTCACTAAATTATGATCATACGGTTCCTGGACCACCAGAACTAGAGATGCTTCCTGTTACGAGACATAGAAATAGTGATGATGGGACGATGTACACAAAAAGTTGACGAACCGAACGGCCGATTTAATCAAAGAAGAGAAAATCCAGGAGCAAAGAGAGCCTACGATAAATTGTGAGAGTACGAGACTCGATGAATTGTAAAGTTATTGACGTTATATATAGATATTCAACAGATCACAAACAGCTTAACCGTGGCAATGAAAGGAGATGCGTATATACATGTGGCAAGATGTGATTGGATGCTTAAGACTGGAATTGAAACGAGTTCGTTGCCCGGCAGTTTTTGGGGAAAAGCTCCGAGCTACACTCACCAGTTATGTACATAGTAATCAGGGTAAAAAACACTGAAAACCTGGAGGAAAGACATTTGCGAGTTCATCTGAAGACTCAGATGATGACAGGATTTGTTGTGACATCAATAAACGGGGAGTTTCGACTTGGTGGAACCAGATGGAGAACAGAGTTCTTCTATGACACGGACAAGAAATCAATCCTGTTAAAATTTCGAAACAACAAATTTATTTGATGAACATCAAGTTTGATTAATCCCCAAGTTATTTTAGATTCGGTAGTAGAGATTATTGTTGAAACTAAGCGATTGACTGTGTTACCAACAATACTTCCAGAGTGGGGGATGTATTGACCTAGAACTAAAAACCTTGACCTGAGAGTCAAAGACACAACTGTATTGAACTCTTGAATTGAACAGTATATAACTTAAAAAGCTTAAGCTAGCAAGCTGTGCGTCATTTGACACAACCAAATAAGTTAAATAGTCGTACGCATAAGCTTTCAGTTCGACTCTACATCTATATCAGTAAAGATTCGTTATGGTTTTTTATCTAGAAGATATCAGTTTTTGTGAAACTTATGATGCGACAGCTGAAATTCTTGGGCCAACAGAAAACAGGACCTAGAACACTTGGCCTTGACGGGAAAATTAGTGTGCAGAAGAGTGAGAGGGAGACAAATACAAACATACTTTGATCCAATCCAATACTAAGTCACACTCACACTATACAGTTTAATACATCTGGAGGAATAAAAAGAAAATAATGCGTGTCACCAGTCAAAGCCTGCATCCAGAAAAGACATTTAGGAAGACGATAAAATCTCACCATACAAGGATTTTTCAGAAGTAATGGCACACGGGTTTTTACCTACAAAACACATCTAGTATTAGTTTTATCAACAATTTGGATTGATTTCATGTGTTCTCTGACAATGCGTCGATTTTGTGTTCGACTTGTTTTTAGTGTGAGCATGACTATGTTCCGATCTTGAGGGATGATTCCGAGTCAGTCCGTCCCTTTCAGTCCGAGTTTCAGTCCTGTCGGGTCCCAGTCCTGTCGGGCACCATGAGACACGCTAAGGTCGGCCAGCTCGGAGCAACATTGTTCGACAAACGAAAAAACAAAACAAAAACAAAGAGAGCTTACTTGTTGTGGAATCTGCTGATAATAATTCACAAAATACACAGTTTGGGCGCGTAATGTTCCATAATACACAATTTGGGCGCGTAATGGTGACAATGAAAGAAGATGCGATACCACATGTGAGGAAGTATGGCTCATCGCTAGAAAACACGACGAGATGTGATTCTTTGTTTAAGGCTGACACTGTGACTCGATCTTTGCCCTACAGTTTTAGAGGGAGAGTTGCGAGCTACACTCACCAGGTATCTACATACTAATCAGAGTAAGAAAGCCAAGAACCAACAGGGGTCAAATAGTAAAGTCGAAAGCTTGACGTGATAAATGGTGAAATTGACCATTTTCAAATACTCACAACTACAATAAATTTGTCGAATGGAAGATAATTTCAGAGTTTTATGACCTAAGCAAGGTTCAGTGTTAGAATGTTCAATAAAAGTTTCGCCAAAATAGCCAGTTATAAAGTCAAAAAATGTCTGGGGAAAACATTACCCTGCGTGTATCATGCCAAATCTTGAGTGTCCCAACTGTTCTTTTCCATATCTCGAACAGTTTTTCACAGCAATTTGATCAATTTTTTTTCAACATAAAAAATAATTCAGAAAAATTTTCCCCACACCCAGTGAAGCTTCAAACGGGTATATTGCCCATTAAACAACACATTCGCTGGGTCAACTAGTGTTATCAACTAGCATCAAAATTAGTTTGGAGAAGTTACTGAGCCGATTTATTTTGCCACAATTGATACATTTTATCAGGAAACTGAAATTTTCATGCGTATTTCGTTGAATAGTTTTTGTATCAGGGGCGGATCTAGGATTTTCTTGAGGGGGGGCAGATTTTCAAAAAAATTTCGAAAACGTTGTCGACTTTTTTTTAGGTCGACCAAATTGATTTTTCGAGCTCTCCCAAAGCACTGTTTTATTGCTATTTTGGACTTGTACGAGACTCGATGAATTGTAAAGTTATTGACGTGAAATATAGATATTCAACAGATCACAAACAGCTTAACCGTGGCAATGAAAGGAGATGCGTATATACATGTGGCAAGATGTGATTGGATGCTTAAGACTGGAATTGAAACGAGTTCGTTGCCCGGCAGTTTTTGGGGAAAAGCTCCGAGCTACACTCACCAGTTATGTACATAGTAATCAGGGTAAAAAACACTGAAAACCTGGAGGAAAGACATTTGCGAGTTCATCTGAAGACTCAGATGATGACAGGATGTGATGTGACATCAATAAACGGGGAGTTTCGACTTGGTGGAACCAGACGGAGAACAGAATTCTTCTATGACACGGACAAGAAATCAATCCTGTTAAAATTTCGAAACACCAAATTGATTTGATGAACATCAAGTTTGATTATTCCCCAAGTTTTTTTTAGATTCGGTAGTAGAGTTTATTGTTGAAACTAAGCGAATGACTGTGTTACCAACAATACTTTCAGAGTGGGGGATGTATTGACCTAGAACTTAAAACCTTGACCTGATAGTCAAAGACACAACTGAATTGAACTCTTGAATTGAACAATATTTAACTAAAAAAGCTTAAGCTAGCAAGCTGTGCGTCAGTTGACACAACCAAATAAGTTAAATAGTCGTAAGCATAAGCTTTCAGTTCGACTCTACATCTATATCAGTAAAGATTCATTATGGTTTTTATCTAGAAGATACCAGTTTTTGTGAAACTTATGATGCGACAGCTGAAATTTTTGGGCCAACAGAAAACAGGACCTAGAACACTTGGAATTTTTCAGAAGTAATGGCACACCTGTTTTTACCTACAAAACACATCTAGTATTAGTTTTATCAACAATTTGGATTGATTTCATGTGTTCTCTGACAATGCGTCGATTTTGTGTTCGACTTGTTTTTAGTGTGAGCAAGACTATGTTCCGATCTTGAGGGATGATTCCGAGTCAGTCCGTCCCTTTCAGTCCGAGTTTCAGTCCTGTTGGGCACCAGTCCTGTCGGGCACCATGAGCCACGCTAAGGTCGGCCAGCTCGAAGCAACATTGTTCGACAAACGAAAAAACAAAACAAAAACAAAGAGAGCTTACTTGTTGTGGAATCTGCTGATAATAATTCACAAAATACACAGTTTGGGCGCGTTATGTTCCGTAATACACAGTTTGGGCGCGTAATGGTGACAATGAAAGGAGATGCGATACCACATGTGAGGAAGTATGGCTCATCGCTAGAAAACACGACGAGATGTGATTCTTTGTTTAAGGCTGAAACTGTGACTCGATCTTTGCCCTACAGTTTTAGAGGGAGAGTTGCGAGCTACACTCACCAGATATCTACATACTAATCAGAGTAAGAAAGCCAAGAACCAACAGGGGAAGACATCCGTGAGTCAATCTGAAGACTCAGATGGCGGCAGGATGTGACATCCTTAAAAGGGAGTTTCGCAAGGGAGTAACGCAATCAGATGAAGAACAGAATTTTTCTATGACAGCGGCAAGAAATCAATCCGGTTAAAACTTCGAAAGTCTAAAATTATTTTTTAGACTTCAAGTTTGATTAATCTCCAAAATAATTTCGATTTGGTAATAGATACTCTTGTTGAAACTGAGTGAATGACTGTGGTTACCTACAATATTTTCAGAGTGTGTGTGGGGGAGAAGTGTTCTCCTAGAAACTTATAAACCGTGAAGTCTACTTATGAGGATGAAAGGAGAGAGAAAGACACAACTGAATCAAACTCTCAAACGGAACTATATAAAGCTAAAAAAACTTCAGCTAATAAATCTGTGCGTCACTTGACACCATGCCACCATCAAATAAGTAAAACAGTCATAAACATAAGCTTTCAGTTCGAGTCTAGATCTATTATCAGCAAAAAAAATTTATGGTTTTATTTTTAACAAGAAAATATCGGTTTTTGTGAAAATTACGATGCGACAGCTGATATTCTAGGGTCAAAAGAAAATAGGACCTAGAGCAGTTGGGCTTGACAGGAAAATTAGTATGTAAAAGAGTGAAAGGAAGACAAAGACAACATTACCTTGATCCAATCCGATACTAAGAAAACTAAACAGTTTAATATATCTGGAGTATGAAAAAGAAAATGTCGCATGTCAGCCGTCACAGCCTGCTTCCAGAGAAGACATTGAAGAAGATGATAAAGTCTAAGAAGTCAAGAAATTTCATGTGTACGAGAATGCCTCTCAGGGATTCGACCCACTCACCAACCAAAGGGTTCCCCATTTGGTATTATTCTATGACATCCGTTTTCGGCTTAATAGCGCTAAAGTTTTGTAACGGCGCGTTTGCCACCAATATATTTTAATTTTGAGGGGGAGCGCGCGCCAAAAACACTTAATTTTTTTATCAGGTTTTTCAAAAAGTGCCCAAAAACGGTACGTTTGACCTGTTTTTTTTTCAAAAAGTTGCCTGCGCGCATTTTCTTTTTGTCAAATTTGGTTTTTTTAGTATTCTGGAGCGTTCAAAAAATCAATTTCGTCGACCTAAAAAAAGGGTCGACAAAAGTTTTGAAAGCTCTATGAAAGTCCGCCCCCATCCCACCCCCTCGAGAAAATCCTACATTTGCCCGTGATCTTGAGTTAGATTAGAGGGATGATTCCGAATCAGTCCGTCGTTTCAATCCGAGTTTCAGTCCTGTCGGGCACCATGAGCCTCGCTAAGGTTGGCCATCTTGAAGCAACATTATCTTACAAACGAAAGAATAAAAGAAGAACAAAGAGAGCGGCCTTGTTGTGAAATCCGCTTACAATTCACGTATCCAGGATCACAAAAGCTAAATATAACATAATGAAGGGTCAACAGCGTTTACCCTAAGAATCCGATCATTAAAATAGCTATGGTTTTTTTCGGTTTTATTTATATGGCCTTCAAAGTCCATTAGAACCCCTACTTTTCTAAAACATCTGTTTTCAAATTGGTTCCATTTGATTTGAAATTGCTTAGTGCACTAAAACTTGAATGCATAAAAACTCTTCAGATATACGCGATAAGCAAATAAGCTGATTTCTGACAGATGATTTCAAAAACATATTGTAGTATAAGTTTCTACAGAATAAGTTTCATGGAGAATCTTCTAGATTGATAAAAATTATTCAATTGAGTAAATTACTGAATAGTTGATTTAAATGTGCATCGAAAGCAAACTTTCATGTCTTCACTTTCTGGGCTTGTCGTGTGCTCTTGGAGCCCTTTTTGCATACATTATGGGATTTCCGACGTTCCTGTGGTAAGAGAAACCTTTTTGTTTTTTTTTTAAAATATATTTGGTCTGGAAAATATGATTATAAGAAGAGCAAATGTCAAAAAAGTTATCCCAATGACCATTTTTCAATTTGTTTACCAAATGTTTGTACCCCTCTGGTATTTTTCTACATTCTTCCTTGGCCAACAAAACCCCAAAAAACGCTACTTTTTAGATGCAAGACCGCCAAGTAAACCTTCGCAAAGTGCTCAGACTTTCTGATATCATGTTAAAAAACATTGACTGCAGTGCAGAAAATATACGCAAAAATAGGGTCATTTTGGGGCTAAAAAAACAAAATGGCCAATTTTATCAAAAACAAAATTTTTCAAAATTCACGCCGTCAAAAAATTCTGCGCACGTCGAAATTTGTTGAAATGCTTTTAGCCCTGTTGATGAACCAAACTGCAAATGCCCTTACAGAACAATGGATAGTGAGTTAAATAGTTTTTTCCTCGTTAATTATTTGATCTCTGTTAAATGTTCGTCAAAGTGTTTTTCATAAACAGTTGTTTTTTTGTTGAATGTTTTTTTGTTTGTTTTTTGAGTTATGTACGAGGTACTGCACTCATACAGTAATTTCAGATAAGGTACACCGTCTGTTCATCACGCTATTTTACTTTCGGCCGGATAGGCTCGTGCAACTTCTTAGTCTAATACCAATCTTAGTCTTACTCTTATATCTCCTAGTCTCAATAGATCTAGTGTATACTGGTCTTTGCGAGTTAGTTCTTGGAGTTTATCCAGAAGGAGAACAACTGTAGTTTAAGATTTATTCAAAAAGTTCTGGTGCTGAAACTACAAGCTGTTTCAGCACTTATAAATAAGTGTCAATTTTAATGATGGAACATGACTGGTTAGTTAGTAATGTTTAATAGAGATAGTTATATCAATAATATAAATGGTTTATAGATACTAGTTTAGAACTGGTTCCACCCATTCGGGGTTTAGAGAGGTTTTTAGTTTTTAATTGTTTATTGTAGTGAAGGACGGGTGAAGTAGTTTTCTGTTAGAGTTTGAGCAGTGACTTCTTGAAGAGAGGAGAGATGTAGTTGTTTGGGTAGAAGGTGATCATTTGTTCGTGTTTGAAAAATGGGTTTCGTTGATTGTGAATCGTCTCGGGTGATTGTGTCAAGACTTCAGATTGATGATATGATGTATCGATTTCGTTAAGATTAGAGCGAGACTACGTGCAGGATGAAGTTTGATTTTTCCGTGTGAAGTGCCAAGTGACTAGGATCACCAGTATGTGAGATCAACATAGCCATTGATCTGTTTCATTGGATTTCCTTTGCTGCGGTGTTGAGTCCATACTTTAAATCCTTTGAGGGTAGTGACTTCGGCAACAAACATTTGTTAGATTTGAACCAACCAGACAAACCAGAGTTAGAAGTTAATCGATCTTTTATCTCCTTTGCTGCTCGTTCTTTGGGTTCTAAAAAACTTTTACATCATATTGCATTTTTTATCTACATTTTGTTAGTGAAGTCAGTTTTTAGTTATGATTTAATCTTATTTTTTTTTGCAAAAGGGTTTTATTTTAGTTATTGTAAAGAGTTGCTCATCCTGGAGCCACTCTTATCAAAAATAGAGTATCGGAATTGTAGTGCATGGTGTGGGCATGTACTTCGAATGACATCATTCTGGTGGGTGATGCCAGAGTGGGTTACATTTTATGATCTGTTTGGGCAGAGTCTCTTTTTATTTGCAACCTTTTGTTTCGTTTTCATTAGGTGTTTTTCTCTGTTTGTTTTGACTGTGTCTTTTTCTCAAAAATAGAAGCATTTGTTTTGGGTTTGCCTTTCGACTTTTTTGTGTTTTATTCGGTGCCGATGAAACTCGCAAGTGGATTTCAAAACAATAATTTATCCAGTTTCATCTGGGTTTAACCCTGTTTGGGTACCGTCAGACTTTCTTTTTAGTCATGCGTAATTTGTGGTTTTGTGGCGTCAGTAAGCCGCGTTGGTTAGTTTAGCTTACTTTTATAATTTCTTCCAACCGGGTTAAGGGAAATTTTGAAACGTGTGAAAACAAGTTAGAGTTGTTATCAGTGAAAGTTGAAACTTATAACTCATTAATCAAACAATTCTTCGTGAGCGAGCTGTGCGAGTTGTGCAAAGAGTGTGTGATTTATGGGCGAGTAAAGAGAGTTGAAATTTATAAAAGAAGCGTCTTGTAAAAATGTTAGTTTTCTTAATTTATCCGCAAATTTTATGAATTTTCTTGCTTTAGAAATATAATTTTACTGTCTCCGAAAATTAAATTAATGAATATACTGCTCTTTTGAAAAAGAAAATTTACTACTCTATTTGTATACTGCAAATATTAAATTAGATTTGAAACGCTTTTAGAAAAAAGTTCCCTTTTTTGGTTTTGTTTGTTTTAGATGATTGAACGGTGAAATCTAAAAAAGAATAGTGAGACATATATGAAAAATGGTTAGTGTTTTTTCTTTATTTGTTAGTTAAAATATCTAATTGTCCTTGTCAAAAATCCATTTGGGAAATTAGTGCGAATAGTGTCTGAAGATGTGAGGAGTTTTGCAAGCATACGGATGACGTTTCTAGTCTGAAGAAGAGGCCATAGAAGCTCGAGTGCTCGGATGATTTTGTGTTCTTCGTTATTCAGTGAGAATTCATGCGATGTATTTGGGTATAAGTTATAGAGTTCGTGATTATACTTTTTTTGTGTATGTATTCTAGTATGTGGACTTTGATGGGTTGTATATATTCGTGGGGAATGATTAGTGAGCGGTATTCTTCAATGTCGAAGGACTTGGTTAGTGGGCAGAATATATACTTTTGTCTAATGGGATCCTAGTTAAAGAGGTGCCCTGTATATTAGTATTTTTAGACAATAAATAAAAATAAGGAAATATGGTGATGTGTATTTGGAGTTACTGAATGTAAATCTATGCTGTGGGTTTGGTGAGGTTGTGTTAAATATGTAGTGGTGTTGAAAAAATTTATAATGTACGGGTAAAACAATTTTGTGCGTAACATAATTTCATGTGAACAGTGCAAATTACGTTCCTCGGGTGTGAGGAACTGAAAAGTTAGTGTAAAGTGGTTAAATTTATTAAAGTAGAATTCATAAGCTTTAGTATTTTTAAGTGCTGTGGAATTAATATTGTCATATTTTATATTCATGCTATCAATGAGGAAAACACACTTTGATTTTATGAAAAGTTTTTTAGTTAATCGAGGGTTAGTGTTAAGGTCATCTTCTATAGCTGTGTCTTCAATATATCGTGCAATAGCGCGGTCGTAATGGTTAGATGAAAATCTGATGGCTTTTTCTGCTACGAATCTTTTTAATGTCTGGGTTAGTCCTTTAGTGGTAAATTGTTTTTCATGCAGTGCGGTTGTTAGTTTGTGTAATCTTGATTGACATATTTCATTATCGGCTGGTTTTATTGTACAAAAGGAGTGCTAGTAGGTTTGTGAAGTGGTTTTATGAGGTCGATGATAGTGTGAGAAACAGGCTATATTCATCAACATAGTTCCGTTGGTCGTTGTTAGTGGTCTGGTAGTAAGTGTAATGTGGGAAGAATGGTAAGGTGAATTTCAAAAACTCTTTAGTGTTGGTGTAAAGTGGGTGAAGTGGAAATAGTCGAGCTGGTCGGGGGTGGTGAAGTACTTGGGGTTGGGCATTGGGATGCTTTCGTTTGAAGACTCGGCGGGTTCGGTAATCTACTGCTGTGGGTGTTTTGTCTGATGTTTCTGCTGTTTTGTCTGTTGTGGGTGTTTTGTGTGAGGAGGAAATGGAATGTGCTAGCTGATGAATTGTTAGTGTATTAGTGTACTGAAGCTGTTGCTGTAATGTGATAAAATTGTCTAGTTCTTTTTCTAGTGATTCAGTGACGGAGCTAGGGGGGTCGGGCTGGTCACTCGTCATTGGGGAAAGTATTGGTGTTGCGTCGGTGTAGGAAGAGGTGGCTGGGGAGGTTTCATCGGGGAGTTAAGGATGGATTGGACGGAAGGGAGGTTTAGAAAAAGTGGATGAGCTGGGTTCGTAATTTTGAAGTTCATCTGGGGTATCATTATCGGAGTTATTAAATTGTGAAATTGTGTTAAAAACTTTGTGCGTGGAATCATCAGAATCCATGCGTGGTGCGTGGTGAGTTAGTGGTGAATGTGGGTAAGGGAGAAGAAGTGATATCAGAAAGGGAAATGCGAGAGGAGTGATGTTGGAGGTTGGATGGGTAGGAAAGGGAACGGTTGAGGGATCCAATCTGGCTGCTCATCGTGGGCTAAAAAGATGGTTGTTTTGAGAACGGAAATTGGTGGTGTGCGGTTGTGCTACAATCTGTTCATATGTGTCGTCAATGTTTGGCTGGTGAAATAATATATGAGAAACTGGACTTTGTGGGTAGCAATGACTTGTAGGGATGAGCTCTGTTATCGCTAGATTTCTATATTTTCGTGGTAATAAAGATAAGGGATGGTTTTTATGTAAACTTTGTAATTGTGGTGCTGTAAGTGTTGGATTTGTATTTTCTCGTGAAGTAACATATGCGTTTGGTGTGGTTGATATATTTTTTTTTATATTCACTAATTTGAGCGCCTAAAATGTTTTTATTGATTGAGGTTGAAAAGATACCAAGCAAAATCCTGCAAATAATATGCGTGCTACACTTCCTTTTGTTGAATTGTGTGTATCGTGCATGTGTGTAGATTCTTTTCAAAAGTGAGAAGAGGAATCCAAAAAGATTAAACATGGCGTATAATATACTCAGTTTTTCTTAGATGTAATAGGGCCATCCTAGAAAAGCGAGAAAATAATATTTTAGGTTGACAAAGCTAAAATTTTTTATTGGTGAGATATCTTGTGGTCGGTACTTTTCACCGTTAAGATATATGTTTTTTTTTATATCCATAAAATATCCGCTGTAATTCTGTGCATATATGTCAGAGAAACCTGCGGTTTCAACAAGTTCTCGTAAGTTTTGGTCCATTGGTTGTCTTCGGATTGTGTCCATTTTAGTAAGAAGATCTTGAAATTGTTGTGTTCGAATGTGGTATTGTATTACGGATCTAGAGTGTATACCTATTTTTGTAAATCAATGTTTGGGTTACGAGCGATTGCTCACTTTTTGGTAAAAACATCTTTAATGATGGCATAAGAGTACGGTATGGGATGGAATGGTAGTATTTATCTTCATTTCGGTTTAGCTGTAGTACATTGTGGCTTCTTTTCAGATCCACATAGGACAGCTGGGTCCAAAAAATATGTGCGTCTAGAAAGTGTATCTACAAAATGTACTTTATTTTCGGAGAATATAGGGATTCTCTTATAACGTCGTTTATCGTCAAAAACGTATAATGGTGATGAATTTTTAGCACATGTGTAATACCATAGAACGTTTCTTTCAGAGTCAATAAAATTTGATCTATTACCTGATAACAAATATCCTGCATAAGGTATTTTTAATACTGCTAATGCAAGTGATTGTAATATTTGCGTCCGTTCGAGTTCACATAGGTGATGGATTATTTCTAATTCGGATAAAGACATTTCTTGAAAAATTCTACTTTTTGTGTATTCCAATTTCACATCTAAGTGTATATAATAATGGATTGCGTCGAAGTAGGAATTATTCGTATGTGATAGTTCTTGAAAAATGTGTACTACTTTTGTCCTGTGTTTGAAATACTCCACCAGGATTTCCTATATTTTTCAAAAATGTTACTGGGGTGTAAGAGCTTTCGTCGTTACGACTTTGGTACTGATGAGCCGGGTTAATGATTAATTTTCTTGTTTTCATGTCGAAACCTTTTTCTTATTCGACAAGAATTTCTGAGTTTTGTGTTCTTCCAAGTGGTGTAGTGAATTTGCTAGCGATGTTTGTTTCAGGGTAAATTTAAAAGCGTGTTTATTTGTTTTCTATTCCATCGATGTTTTTCTAGCGTTTTCCATTTAATCTTACTTTATCAGCGTTTACTTTTTCAAAAAGAATTGTTTCAAAGAAGTATTTTTGATGAAATTTAATCATTCTTGCGTGAATTTTAGCAACTTGAAATGTGGTACATGTGTCTTCAGGGAACCAAACTATGGTTGCCTTGGTTTGAGTGGTAAGATCTTAAAAACCTTGATTGTTTTCGCAAGCAAGCGGGTTTTTGATATGATATAGTGTCATCTTTCAAATCTCGTTCTAATTGTACTTTTTCTAACATTATTTCCTGATATCCTTTCCTTTTTTGTGTCTGCTTTACAACTAAAAAAGTTGTTTTTTTTCCAATGTGTGGTATCCAATTTGTATCGCGTAGGTCATAATTTAAACGTCCGTGTGCGCCGTGGAACTGGTGTTTATCGTCTAACTTTTTATTACCTTGTTATCTTTCAAGTTCTGCTTGATGTGCATAGTCTGGAAAGACTTGAAAAATTTACTAGTTTAAGGTTCGTGCCTTTGTTTGTAGTTAGTTTTAATCGTTTTAGTTCGTTTTTACAATCTTCATGGTTAAGCTGTAAGAGTCTTTCGATGTTGTTTTTGTAAAAGGATTCATGGTCGAGTCTATTTTACTTTTCATTTGAAACTTGGGAACAATGTGCTTTTATCTCTGAAAACTTCGCTGTGAAATTATATCCTGTTAAAGTTGTAGCTCGTGCTTTTGAATAGAGTGTTGCTAGTAACTTTGTTGATTCTATTTCTTGTGGTTCGGATTCGCAATGGGTTACTTGGTGTATTGCGTATTTATGTAGTGTTTTTTTTTCATTTTCTTCACAATGATAATGTGTAACTAGTAAGTCTTGTGGTCCTGTTCGGGGAAAGGATTTTGGTGAGATGTAGTTTCTAAAAGAACGAGGGGGGCAAAGGGTTTAAGGAAAAAAAAGTAATAAAAGATACATGGGTAAGAGAATACTGAATATGGGTTATAGGATGTTACATATCCAAGTGTCTTTTTTTGTATATCTATCGTATTTATAGTTAAGATCTGTTGTGAAAAATGGGGGAGGTAAAGATTGAATTGTTATAATTGGTAGAGCTAGAAGTAGTGGGTGATGGACGAAATTATTAAACTTTACTGCTATTTCAAATTTAGGTGATAGATTGTCTTGTGTAGGAATCTGTAGATTGTGTTCCTGCATGTCTTTGTGGATATGGTGTCTGTATTGTAATCTGTTTAGTGCACAATTGTGCAATCTATTGCTATCAAGATGTTGACCAAATAGGGGAAGAGGTGCTACGAATGTGTTCTAATCTAATCGTAGAGGTATATTAGCAGCTAAAAGTTCTCGATATCTATCGTCTAAAATTGTAGGGAACTTTAGTGGAAAAGTTGTAGATGGAGTTTGACTTATTGTTGAGGGGGTTGAAGGTAGTGATAAGGTTTCTGGTAGTGACAAGGATGTTTCTGATGATAGATCTCTGGGATCGTTTACTGAATTTGGTTCACCTTGAGTGAATGCTTGTGTCATCCAATGTGGAAAAAGTTGTGTTGAAGTAGGAGGTTTGAAAGGATTTTCACGATTTTGTTCAGAAGTGGGGGTTGATCCTAAGCAATCCGATGGGATATTTGGAGTGCTTTGTTTTGAATTTGTTTGTAATGATGGGGGGTCTTTGATTTGTATTAATAGAAAGATCTATAGGATTTTGAGATGATGATGGGGGTATATTAAAATTAACTCGTGGAGTTGCAAAATTTCTATTTTTTCGGGATGGATTATTCGCTTTTCTATTTTACATGTTTGGTTTTTGTTTTGACTTGGATGTCTTGTTCTTTTAAGGTCTTGTTGGAGAGAAAGATAGGTGTTTTGCTTTGGTTCGTATAGTGGTTCGCTTAGAATTGCGTGGCGGACTACTGGTATCAAAGGATCAGATAAAAACGCGTGTCTTTCTTCGAATGAGTAGAGATTTTCTTGAAATGTAAAGCGTGTTGATGAATGAAATTGGTTTGTTTGGCTAGAAGATGGTTTTGTTGGGAGCTCTTGGGATGTCGTAGTCTGTGGGGATTGTTGAGTTGGTTGTTGATTAGCAATTATGGAATATTTTATTTTTTTCTTTTGTGAATGAATTCAATGTTATTTATAATATTCTTCTTTAAAAATGATTAAAAGAAGTGTTGCTAGTGCAAAGGTGATTATTGCCTTTTTTATACAATTAAATATTGTTAAAATAAGGGAAACGAGGAAGGTGACAAAAATTACGAAAAGAAGAAGGATGTCTTTCTTATTGAATAAATGTCCTAACATTTAAAAAGTTGTTGAAATATTGTACCTGAGGAGGTGGTCAAGGATTTTTGAGAAATTTAGGTAGGCTTTTATGAAGGAGTGAAAAATTACAAAGAGACTGCAAAAACTTATGAAAAAGGAATATTGCAAGAGTGTCTATGATAGAAAATATACCGAGTTGAAAAAAAAGGATTGTGAAAAATGAAAGAAGTTTTGAAGTTATTATTTTCAGATATTGAATTAATCGAGAGAGAGAAGTATTTGAGAAATGATTTAAATGATCCGGTCGGATTTTGTCTTTAGGTTTATTTAATATATTTCCTGGGGGCAAATGTGGCGTATAAGTTGAGGCAATATTTGCAAGATTTTTGTATCGGTTGATAGGAGAAATTTTTGTATCGGTCGATAGGGGAGGGTTGTAATATTTATATTTTGCTTATTTAAGTTGTCAAATATAAGCGTGTTGCTTATTTTTGACCTGTAGGTCTTTTAGTTACAGTTTCATATTTGTTTGAAGTAGGCAATTTGTCGGCTAGAGAAGTGGTGTCAAAATGGGGTGATGTTTTGAATTGATATTAATTGGCTGAATTTAAACTAGTTATTCAGGATTTTAAAAGGAAATATGGAGAGAAAGAAAAAATTGATATTAGTTTATGTATTTGATTAATTAGGAATTGGCTTGTGAAATTTTGTAATCTTTCCGTGGTTGACTGCGGAGTCGTGATGATTTGCGTTGTTGTGACTTTTCTTTTGTTTCTTGTGGTGAAATGTTTTCTCCTAAATTACGATTAATTCTTTAGTTTTGTGGTATTTGTTTTTTGTTCATCTCTTGATTTTTTGGTAGGGTGATTTTAATTGGCTTTGATTTTTGTATGGATGATAAATGGTTTATATTTTGATTTTGTTAATGATTGTTGTCTGAATTATGTTGGACAACTTTCAGTCCTGTGAAGGAGTTTAATTGTGTTAGTTCGCGAAGGGCGTATTCTTCTGGGTAATATGGTAAAAGATTATTTCGATGTAAACTACTTCTTTTTTATTGGAATCAATAAGCTTGTGTGTAACATCAGTGGGTTTGTTAATAATTTGAAATGGGCCCTTTTCGTATTGGTTGTAATTTTTGAGATATTCATTTTTGTGTTATAAATATTGGTATTGAAACACATGTTGGTCGCATTTTTAAATTTGTAGCTGGTGTAAATCGTGAATTAAGTTGTGATTGAGCATTCTGTCTTTGTAGTAGTTTTTTTGGCTATTTTTTGGTAAAGTTCCTTGTGTTTTTTATCTCGTTTTAAAATCCACTCGGTATGTGTGCCGGAAGCTAATTCTAAGATTTGCGGGTGATGAAAATGATCTTCATCGTGCGTATGTAATTGTAACTTATAACAAATTGATTCTTTTGTAGGCTGACATTAACCCATGTGAATTGTTTGAGGAATTTGCTGTGATCATTATAGGTTTTTGTGATTTTTGCTAAAAAACGATTTCATATGGTGATAGTCCTAAAGTTGTTGTTATTTGTGAATTATAAGCTAAGGGGAATTGTTTCACGTCAACTGGCCATTAGTTATATTTATTATCCTTTCCATTAATGATACATCTAACGTATTCCTATAGCGAACGGTTCATACCTTCGAATAACCCGTTAGTCCGTGGGGCATGAGATGTACGGGGTTTGTGTCTAATGTTATAAAGATGGCATAATGTGATGATTTCATTGTTTATGAATTCAGTGCCATTGTCTGTGACGAGGACTTATGGTAACCCAAATTTAGCTATCCAATGTTCATAGAGTGTTGTATATGCATAATAAGCGTTACAATGAGGTACAGGATTGAGTGCTACATAGTGAATAAATGCATCGACTATTACCTTTATATATGAATTCCATACTGAGGAGGGTGATGTAGGGCCTTTTGTATCAAATGAGATTCTGTGGTTCAAGTATAAACTTCTTCCTTGAAAGTCTTCTTTTTCTGCCAATGGTTTTTGGTGTGGATATTGTTTATTTAGCTGACCTATTCTTCAATCGTTACACAGAACTTTTATCCAACTTGGTGCATTTGGAAAGTAAAATTTTGAACAAAATTGGAGCATGTTTTTTTCTGATCCTGCATGTCCTTTTCTATTTAAAGAATGAGAGATATAAAATGCTAGGAGTATCATACTCAATGGTACACAGGGTAATTTTAGTTCAGAGGTTTGGTATCCCAATATATCAGTATTCTCATTTATTGTTTTGTTATTAAGTTTTCAAAAATTTCTAAGTATTGTTTTTTTTCCTAGAGTCGTCATATCTGCTTTTACAGGTTTTGTTTTATACTTGTGCCAAGATTTGATTCGTCTGATGACAGAGTCAAGGTTGTGATATTTTTGTAGTAATTCCAGTGTTATCTTTTCTGTAATTGGGAGAAAAAAGTTTTCAACTTCTTTTTTTGAAAAGAGGATATTATCTATATGGTCTTGTAATTAAAAATTTGATTTTTTGTGTATTTTTAGTCTAAAACTAGGGGCCCTGATAAATTTTTATTATCGGTTGAGTTTTCTTTTTCTATTAAAATGAAGAAGTCTTTTCTATACATTTTTTGTTCAATTGATTTTGTAAGAAATATTTATTTGTGCATTGTCAAGATCGGTTTTCACTACATATTTGCATTCCAATCTTGGTGATGTTTTGTTTTTTGCAGGAAAGAGTTTTATGTTTTGTGGTCGTTCTACTGTTCTTTTTCCTTGTTAATAATTCAGATGGTGTAATTCGGCTGAGTGTATCTGGTAATGTAAAATTTTTCCTGCAGTCCGAACTATATGTGAGTTTGGGAATTTCTTTAAAATTAATTGAAATCTATAAACTCTATGGTGTAATCTGTGAATAAAACTCTTTGATGTTTTGATCCAAGGATTAAAAATTCAATTTCTGTGAGATTTTATTTTGTAGCTCTGCATTCTCTCATAAGTGTAAAGAGTCTAAGTTCAAATTTAGTGTTTGCTGAGATCAGGTTCATTTTATTTGTACTGTTGTGTGAGTGTTATAAGGCTGCGCCAATTCCAAAATTTGAAGCTTCACACATAGCATAAAATGGTTGACCTGGATTTGGGATCGTATTCGATATTTGTTCAGTGCGTGGAATTTTAATTTATTCAAAACGTTTTTGGTGTTCTAATGTCCAATCAAAATTATTTTGTTGTTTAAAAATATTATAAAACCATCTTAAAAATAATTGCATTTTATAGACGTATTTATTTAAAAAAGATAGCCTTCCGAAAAGTTTTATATGATGGAGGTTGAAGTTTTAATATAGCATCTATGCGAAATTTTAAAGAAGTGATTGTGTTTCCTTCAAAAATATATTCAAGGTATTTAACACGGCTGAGAAAGAAATGTGATTTAACTGGGGCTGTTTTCGTGTTTTCTTTAAGTAAGATTTGGTGATATTTTTCTAAAGTTTCAAAAATTTCATGTTTTGTTTGTGATTGCATGAAAATATCGTCTAAATATGTTATGGAATTTTTACTGAGAATAAGTGGTCGAAAACTTTTGCTCACAATTGCTGAAAAAGCTGCTGGTCTTATGGAAATTCCATAGAAAAGTCTATTAAATTCGTATTAATGATTTTCAATAACGGAACGTGTTGGAGTCGTGGTTGTTCTTCTAACGTCATTTGACTGTACGCGCTGTTCATGGCAGCTAAAGTTTTGTCCATTTATTTTAGTGAGTATCACTTTAATTGGTTCTTTAGGCCAAATACATTGAGATTCATCAATTAGTGAATTGAGATATCTTGCATCTAAAACAATTTTCAATGATTCGCCTCTAGCGAGGATGATAACGGGATTTATGAACATGATTCCTTTTGGTTGTTCTTCTTTATTTAGTGGTTAAAATATTTTCATATTGTTCTATAATATCTAGTATTCTATTCAATTTTTCTTGTGAGTGAATTGGGACTTTATTTGCTCGTTGTTTTTTGGAAACTGCGTCAAGTTTTAGAGGTAGCTGTAGTGGTGAGTTTATTTTTCCAACATCAAATAAGGATGTGGCATAAACCATTGGGTATTTGAGTGAAAGTTCTGCTAATTGTTCAAATTCTTGTTGAGTGATTTGAGAATGTTGAAAATTGAACATTGTGAGAAATTTTTGTTGCTCATTTATGTATTTCAAAATTTGAAATGTTGGTTTAAAATTTGGTGTTTTTGTAAAATAGTCTGTGTTTCGTTTTGAGTCACTTGTTATGTTGTTCATTTATAATTATTCAGTGAGAATTGTTGACTGAAAAATTTCTAGTAATTTTAGGATTTTTTTTAACTCTAAATGCTCTTCATTCTGTTGGAGAAATTGTTGCATTTGTTTCGCAGTATCCTAAAAGTCCTAGGGGTAATGTGATTTTGCATGGTGAATTGTTGTATACGTGTAAAAAGATCATGTCTGAAGTTGCAAGTTTTGTGTGTTTGGTAGATGAGATTGTTACTCAGAAAAATTAAATGGATTGGTTTGAATTCGAAATCAGACATATATAATCGTTGTCTATTTTGAGCAACGTTATTTTGATGAACTTTGTTCATCGAAAAATTGCATACATATCTTGATAATGTTTTCAGGTCTTATTGTTTTCAGGTTATATTTAGGGTAAAAATTTGAGAAAAAAGGGGGTTGTTTATTAAGACTTTGAAAGAATGTTAAAGATGTTTTATTCATCATTGTATATTTATCTTTTATCTGTTATTTGCTATTTAGGATATTAATAGTGTGAAATATATTCGTATTAAATGGTGTTCCGACGATATTGTGTTTTATATCAGTAATATGGAATTTTTGTTTGAAAGGTTTAATTAAAAGTTTATTTTGTTCCATTGTTCAAAATGGAACAAGGATTAATTGAATTTTTCTGTAAGTTGTTAAACTTGATCCTTGTGCTGTAAATACTTTGCTTGATGTTTTAAAGGTGACAATTTTGGGTGTGGCGTCTGTATTTTAATCCATGTGGTGATATTTATTTTTTTTTGATTCTGCTCCTGAGTCAATTAGAAAATCAATTTGCAGGTCTGGTGGTTGAAAATCTTTGTTTTGAACTTTCTGAGAGAAATGGGATTATCCAAATTCTTTCATTAGTTAGTTGTATTTTTTTTGTTGTATTTTGATATATTTTATTCATGTCTGAACTTTCTTCAATATCTTGTTTGGTATAATCTGTCGTGATTTGTCTATTGACTGACTTTTCGAAATTATCGAAGCTTTCATTGTTTTGGTAAAAATTCGAATCAATTGATGTTTCGTATTCATTTTCAATATAAAGCATGTTTATTGAAAGCGTGTTTTCTGTTTCGCTCTCATCATAAGTGGATTCACAATGTATTTGATTTAACTGTAATTCCGAATTTTCTGGGTTGTGAATACCAGGAGGTCTGATTGAGTTTTTTCAGTTGATTTTACTTGGTTAATTTGCCGTTCATGTTTAGGTGCACTGCTTTTATAGTATGTTTTATTTGTAAATTTGTAAATTGTAAGTTGTAAATTTTATTCTAGTGAATTTGTAAATTGTATGTTTTTTCTGTGTGGTGACTAAGAAAAATTTCTTTGTCTATTTGGGTAGTTATTATTTCAATTTCTGAAGTGGTCACGTGATCTTTTGTTACTATTGTTGTAATTTGATCTATTGTTTGAATAAATTTAAGAACTAGCATCTGAGTACTGTCTTTTTCTATTATTAGAATAGTTTCGTTTTTGATTATATGAGGAAATTCTAGAGCGGTCGTTTGAACAACATATATTCTGAGAATTCGAACGGTTTCTATTATAATTTGAGTAATTGCTTCTGTTTGAATTTGATCTTGAGTAGTTGTTTCCCTATTGATTATTTTGACTATTAGATCTGCTATATCTAAATTGTGAGGAGTTTTATGGTTTTCTTCGATCTGGAGATCGTCCGCGATAATTATTTCGGTAGGGTGATTGTTATCTTTAGTTATTATAGTTATCTGGGTGTATTTTTCCTGAACTACTATTAGTATGGATATTTTTGTTTTGTAAGTTTTGGTCTTTCTTTTTTATATTGATAGAAATATTTGCTTGGTTCTCTTTGTTTCTGTGGTTTATTTTGATTCTCCTGCTGTTTTTGTCTGCATTCTTCAATGCCGTGAACATATCTGCGACAATAATTACACAATTTTTTGAATGATTATTTTTTTTCTTGGAAATTTGGATTTTTATCGTAGAAGTTTAATATTTTAGTAATTTTTCTGCTAATTCGGTGTCAGAGTCATGAATATTATTTATTTGTGAGGTTGTTGCTTGGACTTTATTTACGTATTTTAAAATTAAGTTTTCTGTTTCTTCTAATTTCATTGTGATTTCAGGTTGTTCTAGTTTATTTACTAGTTTTCGGAAATCTATGCTGGGTTCTCGAATTCAAGGTGGATGTGATGCTCTCTTTTTTAATGTTATTTTACGTAGTTGTGGTGTTAGAGACATAATTAGGACTTCTGTCTTTTTCGTGTTTTTGTCATCATGCGTATTGAGAGATTATGTTTTTCTTACTAGTGATTTGATTTTTAGTGCAAGTTGTTTACTTGTTTCATTAAGGAGTCAACAAATTCCATTACATAGAACTCTTTAAAGTTGTTTATTTTTTCAGAGTCAATTTTTTTTCATAATTTTTGTGTGAATCTTTTCCAGTCTATGCAATATCTATAATTAAAAATAAAAACTATTTTTGGGCTGCGCCATCAAGTGTGGTTTGAATTAGAGCTGTGCGTCTATGTTTTAAAGTTTAATGAAGTGTGGCGTTTTTACTGGCTCAAATCCTATGTTTAAAATTAAGTTAGACGTGACCGCGCTTAAGTAATTTTCTACTGAGTATTCAGGATCTGTTCCTTGATACCATTAGAGGTTCGTTGGAAAATATTGATGATCAATCCATAAGGTATGGATTCATAGTAATTTGGAGTGACTCTGCTGCATTTGGTATTTGAGAAAAGTTTGTGAGTTGTGTTTTTGTAAGTTCGCGTTGTTGTAAAAAAGATGGTAATGGGATTTAATTTTGCACTTGATTTGGTTGGTAGCTTTGTTTAATTTTTGGATTTTGTGATTGGTAATCATTATTATATGATGCTAAGTTTTGTCTTAGAGGGAAGGTTTGTCCTGATTGTCGTGTTTGTTTATTTCGTGTATAAGTTTCAAAATATTTGGTTGATAAATAAGATCTGGTTGATCAAACTTCTAGTTCTTATTTCGTTGACTAGTATTAATTCATTGTTGATTTTGATTGAAATAGTCTTCATCTTCTGAATAAGGTGATTGACTTCTTGTGAACTGTTTTATAGCTTTATTTTTTTTGTTGTTGAAAAAATCGAAAGTTTTCGCTACGGTCTATTGTAGCTCGCTCTTGATCATCGAAAAAAATTGAGTGAGGGTTTTATTGCGTTACCTGTTGATTGTAGTGTTCTACCTGTGGTTGATTCTGACTATTTTTATGAGTAGGTTGTTTTATTTTGTTTTATGCAAAAGAAATCGTAATTATGGACTGAAAAAATATTTCTAAGTTTTTTGTTCATTCGTTTGTGGTGATTTCGTTTCTGGTCTAAATGTTTGATAATCCATTTGTTAATATTTTGGGGCAACAGATGGTTTTACTGTGGGTTGTATGGATGTCTGAGGAAGTTTACTTTTTTTTATTATGTGGTGTTGTATGTGTAGGATGAGGAGAAGAAATGTTTTGCTGTGTTGTTGTCGGCATTGTTTCAACTATTTCTTCTCTAATACAATAGCCTTATAATTTAAAAGTGTGGCATCAATAGTAAGTGAATTATTCTTATGTGGTCTCTACGTACAGAAAAAATGGTGATTGCTGCACTTGATATATCGGTTGGTATATTAATAAATTAGGGATGAGACCAATCAGAGTCCCAAACATAATCCGTTTCATCTGCTAATATAGTTTCATTGTCTGGATTTTGTGATCGAAAGCTTTTTCTTGATAGTGCAATGAAATCAATGTTATGGACAAAAAAATCAATTATGAACCATGCTAGTATTCTGTGTAGGTCATGTTTCAAATTTTGTGAAAATTCAGTGCTAGTTAGGTTTTCAATGATTGTATCTAGAGATTTTGAGAAAATATAGATTTCTTGTCTTACAGTTGCGTGTCGGGATTCGGGATGTTTGAGGTGGTGATTCATTTTGTGTTTCCTTCAGTTCTAATAAAGATATATGTTTATAAATTATAGAAAAAACTTCATTTGTGAATATTGATTAGCTCTTTGTGAATTGTGATGCTGTATATTTTTTATATATACTGTGAAGACTTTTGAGAGTTCTATGTCTATGTAATCTGTTTGTATTTGATGTTTTGTTTGGTTTGATTGTGGTTGCAGGATTTTGATGTAAATATACCGTAACATGAAGTAATTTTACATATAACTTTGAGGTAGTGATCAAAGATTTGTCGTTTTACTCTTATTTCAGGAAGTTCCTGTTTACATGGACTACTTCCTTTTTCGAATAAAATTACAAATAAGTTGTGACAAAACTGTACTTGTCTTTGAGCGGGATCCTTTTGTGGATGGATAATAAATGGAAGTTTTGAGTTAAAATCAAACTTTTGTCGTATTCGATCGTTTTTGTTATCTTAAAACTGTTTTTTTTTGTGTAACTTTCAATGTGTCTTATTGGTTGATTCCAATTGTACAGTCGTACTGGTTTTTTAAGGTATGACTTTTTTATTCTACGTTTTCCCTTAAATGATGATGACGATGTAGCTTCTAAGTCAAAAATTTATTTTGATTTGCTATCGGGTGAGTTTTATTTACAGAATATTTTAGGTATTGAACCTGAAACAGTTTTTTTTTTGAAAATCGTTTTTTGCTATTTTTTTTGTTTTACTAGTATTTTTTTTCGTGTTTGTTTGTTTTGATCTGTTTGTCTGTGTGGTGTGATTACAAGATTATATCTTCCGTTTTCAATTAAATAATTGTGTAGTGTGATTGTTTGCTTACTGCCTAGATTATCTCTTGACATAAGGTTCAGGATGATGGGTGCAATGTTAGGGGGTTAGAGTTTCTATTTCCCGAAATTGTTAGTTCTTAGGGTTTTTGTGTGGTTCTCTTAACTTGGGGCATAGATTGTCGTGGTTGACGGGTTGGAGAGATTGTATATCAATTCATGAGAATGATTTTTTACTTTCTCGTCACTGTTTCTAATGTATGATGAACTTGATTATTCTTACCTAGGGGTTTGACTTGTGATTAAGGGCTGGAGACTAGTAAATCAATCCACAAAGTTCAGGTTTAATTAGAACATAAGTAGATCGTTAGATACTATTTTAAAACTTACTAATATTGTTGAGGGATTTAGCCTGGGTCATCTAAGAGGAAGGGCTCAAGTGAAGAATGATTTAACGAAGTTCTTCACTGTATATTTTAACAAAAGTGGTTAGTTGTTCAAAAATTTCTATTGACCCTGGGTCTTTATAAGATTTGGAGAGTGAATCGACGTTTGAGGCCGTTAGACACTTTAAATTATGGTGTAGGAAGAACAAAGTTGTTCTGATTGATCCAAGGGAAGCCTTGATGATCAGAAACTCAAGTGAAACAAAATCTAATTAAATGAATTTAAAGATCCAAGGAAAGCCTCGATGATCTGTTATGAAATAAATTGAATTATTGAAAAGCAAGGATAAGCCTTAATATTTTTTTAATTTTAAGTTGAAGATAGTTTTTAAGAGTTAGAGCTTAGATGATGTTAGTTTCTTGAATTTATCTGATTATGTTTTAGATGATAAAGCTGGGATGAAAAACGGGTGATTGGTTTTTAGATTTTATAAAATTAACGATAAATTTTCATACCAACTAATTTTTGTATTTTTTTTTCAAAAAAGTATTTAATCAAAAGTTTTAAAATACTGCAGATTTTCGAAAGAACGACTGCATCTTTTTGTCAGTGGTTATTTATTATACAGTAGTTATAACACTAAATAGGTTCTTGAAGAAATTTTCTTCAATAAATTTCATGTTATTAAATGAAAGTTTAAATTTACTGCATAAAGTATTCGGAATACAAATACTTGTTCCGGTTTTTGTCGTATTATCATATAGTAGATTGGTTCGTCTGCGATTCGTTGTTCATGCCTTGATCTTGGTCTTCTCTCAATACCTGGTATTTCTTGTTTTGTTTGAAATATTGGCGTAGATTTGTTGAGAGGTAGAGACATTTCTGTTAAATTGTCTATTCCATCTAATATTTTGCAATATGGCGATTGTCTAATTCTACTTCCAATTGTCTAAATCTAAATTGGATAAGTTCTTGTTCGAGGCTTTTGGTTGCACCAGATGAGTTATGTTCGAGGTACTGTACTCATAGAGTAATTTCACATAAGTTACACAGTCTGTTCGTCACACTATCTTATTTTCGACCGGATAGGTTCGTGCAACTCCTTAGTCTAATGCTAATCTTAGTCTTACTCTTATATCTCCTAGTCTCAATAGATCTAGTGTATACTGGTCTTTGAGAGTTAGTTTTTGGAGTTTATCCAGAAGGAGAACAACTGTAGTTTAACATTTCTTCAAAACGTTCTATGCTGAAACTACAAGTAGTTTCAGCACTTACAAATAAGTGTCAATGTTAGTGATGGAATATGATTGGTTAGTTTGTAATATTTTATAGAGATAGTTTTATCAAGAATATAATTGGTTTATAAATACTAATTTAGAACTGGTTCCATTTTCTTTGATAGGCCGTACCTTTCCCAAAGATTTTTCAGGCAACTAGCTGAAAAAGGATGTTTTTTACCGGATTTGTTTTTGTTCTTGACACCATTGATCTGAGCAGCACAATTATAAGTTTAGAGTTTGTTGATTTTAGATTTGAATTAAAAGTTTCTTGAATTTAGACTTGAAACGCATTATTTAAGACCAAGAAAATTTCCAAAAAGTCTTCTATGATTTTAGGAATAAAACAAATAGCGAACAAAACAAATCTTAGCTGAAAAAAGGAGCGCAAATTGTTTAGTAAGCTAAAAAATGGACTTTTAAAGAAAACTCCTGCTTTTGAAGTTTGAGTATGCCCTTCCCAGCACAAAAACAACTTAGAAAAAAATCATATACAAAAGAGTTTAAAAACATGAAAAAATTTGAAAATTTAATTTTTTCTGTAAGTCTTAGTGAAATGAGATGCTTGCTGGGAGCGGGTTTGATTGAAAATTGCTGGTTGCGGTGCAACTAAAACAGAGGGAACAGACCATGGTTAATGATGCAAAAACAGATCTTTATATTCAAACTTTTTAAAATAAAAATATTATAGCTATTAACAAAAAAAAATTGTCCGGATCTAAATTCAGAAAAAAAGCTGGGATCTAAATTGTTATCAGCTAAAAATTAGTTATTATTATCCTGTCCACCATGGATCAATTACCAAGAGAACAAAATGTTTTCTATAGTTTCATCTATCTTTTTATCAAAAATATTTGGGTAGTTGCGCAGCAACCGGCTACTCTTGTTATACTGTAAGAACGCGTGAAATTATCAAATTATATAGAAAAGCCATTCTACGATATCGTCTCCCGACCGACGAACCTAAACCTAAGTATTGTGAGAATCAAAAACATGGGAAAACTTTGCGTGGTTAATTTTTTTGTTTTTAAAAAATATTTTTGATCGAATCTGATTCTTAAAAAAATCTGCTGCTCTGAGATTTTCCCCATGAAACTTATCAAGTAAATACTGCTTTCAGTCTATAGAAAAAGTTTTGTCAGAAAATGACAAATTTGAACTCATAAGCTTGAGTTTAATTTTTGTGAGCCGTTTTTTTTTCATGCTTCAAGTCAATGAAACCAATATGTTTTTAATTTTTAAGAGTCGAGAAATATAATGAAGACTTTTATATAGGTCTCGGTATTTTTTCGGAAAAAAATTAAATGCTTTAATAACAACAGAAAAGCTTTCATATATATAATAATGCATTGGTGAATGCCTTTAGGAATATATGCAGTTAGGAGTTAAATTCAAAATCCACAGCTACAATCTAGGCAGATTTTGCTCTCGAATTACGAAAACGGAATTTGACCCACAAAACATGATTGACTTCTAATTTCAAACGTGAATTAATTCTCAATTTTCCTAGCGAAATAAACTTTGTACTTTTTGATTCAGTTTTCTCAAAGTGATTTTTATACGAAAAAGTGTTAGTCTTAAACCTTTCGTGAAATTCAGTCGTATACTTTTTACTTTGATGCTCGAAAGTTGGAACAATTTAAAAAAAAAACAAGACAGCTTCTTCTCTTTGCTTGTGTTCATTGACACTTTCATAACTTTCTATTGGCTTTGTTTTTGGCTGGCACTCGACAAAATCTCTTTAAGTCTTTAGAATTTTTGCAAGCACTTGTATATGTTTCTAATTTTTTTGTTTGTTTTAATTATTTACATTGATGGAACTTATAACTCCGTTTTTCTTTTTTTCCCAATTTTTTAACACCGAACTATTTAAGACATTTACTTTAAATCTTATAAAAAAAATTTTTTAAACCATTTGTCAATAAACCGCGTCCGAAATTTTAAAACTTCATTTCACGAATCTGTAACCTAACCATGTTCGAACAATGACTTGAATTATTCTAACGCTTTTTGGGACTGTTTAAACCATGGGCAATAGAAAAAAAACTAAAAGTTTCAGCATTCAATGATGAATATTTATGAATTCAACCGTTGGTGAACTGAAAAATTGGCTCATTAATAATTCAATAAAATTATTAAACAAAAACATTGCCAAATTATTTAAGGGTTGTTTCTCTAGAAATCAAATTGTCTCAAAAAATGCTCAACAATTTTTTATTTTTTAGGCTCCCTTTTTATCTTGGTTTTTCAGAAAAACTAAAAATTTTTAATTTGATAGCAAAAAAATTATATGTCATTCATACTTTGAAGCTGAATTAATCATTCGACTGTCCTAATCAGAGCAAGTTAATAAAGTAAGTTGCAACTTTTTGACTTCAACGAGAAAATGAACGAAGGTTTTATTTGTTTTCTCTGCAAATATTTAAGATACAGGGTTCAAAATTTGACGAAAGAAAGATAAAGTTGTTTGAAACGGCTTAACTGAGTCAAAGTATGAGAAGTTTTTTTTGAAGGCGTAAATTAGCCGGCATATCATAACTAGTTTTAGAGATGTTCTTGCTCTGGAAACAACCTCACAAAGAATATAAGGATTTTGAAGATATGGGCTCAAATTAGTTCTTTGTGAAACTGATTAGCTCGACTTACTCGTTTTGCTGAAAATTTGAACCCTGCATTTTAAAGAAAACGAACATAACGTGAACAAAAAATCGTTCATTTTCTTGTTGAAATCGAAAAGTTGCAAAATCTATGTCCCATGACTTTATTTTAACTTTTTTCTAAACCTTGATCAGAATAAACGTCAATCAACATAAGCTTTCAGTCATTTTGAATTTCAAAAACCTATGCTTTGATATAATTTGATCTACAAAAAACCATTTCAACGGCATCACTTTTTACGGAGGGAAAAATCTTGGTAAGAAAGATCTGACTATGACATAAAAAGCTTAAAGGCGTAAAAAAGCTTAGAAAACGTTAAAGCTTCCCCCACCGATGTTCATTGTCAGTTTTAATTTTTTTCCGCGGCAAAAAATGCCATTAAAATCGAAAATTGATATAATTTTTAGACCCTTAAATTGATTAAATAGTCCCCCTATAATCGACTGTTTTGGAAAATAAATAATCCATCAATTCCTTATCATCACTAGAGTTCATTTTTTGCTCCCATTTTAATCTGCCTTTTTTCTGAAAAAATCTATGGAAATCGATTGTTTCCTGAAAAAAGTTTTTTTTTGCTTTTTTTGCTGTTTGATATTTCTGCAAAACTCAATAAGTTAAAAGTTAATTTTTAGTGGAAAAATAAATAAAAATTAGACTTTTACTTTTCCACAACTAAAAAAGTGAAGGCCAAAAAATAACAAAAAAAAACTAAACTTTTTTTTTGAAAATTATGAGTAACTTCGCATATCAAAATTAAGTATCTCGATTTTTTCTCGACTAAAGTGAAAATCTTTACCGTCAAAAGACTAACCTTATACCTCGAACTAATGAGAATTTTTTGAATTATCTAGAAACTATATTAAAGAGACTGACGTTTAAAATAAAATTTCATCAGAATCATTCGGAATGTTTCCCTAAATGTTTTATTTTTTTTATTTAGAGTAATGAACGTGGTGAAGACTCTTAAATATATAAAAAATATCGGTGCACTTGTGTATTCATGCACTTATGTATATATGCACTTTTTCAGTTCAGTTGGAATTAGTCTGCTGAAAGTGACGTAAATTGAACTCTCCAAATACAAATGTCGAAATGGCGCGAAAAAACGTGAACGATTTCTAGTTTCGAAAGTGGAATTTATTTTCAAGATTTTCCAGCGGAATAAAAACTTTACCTATTGATCCAGTTTTGTCAAGCGCCAATCATGAGTTTTTCTAGAAATTCAAAGAGCTTAAAGGACATCTATTTTTTTTCTTTGAAATTCGAAAGTTCTTTGAAATTCTTTATTCTTTTCCAATCTTTGATTGGCTATGTTATTAGATTGAAGGGAATGTCTATTCTAGAAGATGTGTATTAAAACAAAATGGTTAGATAGTGATACATTCGGACGAATATTGTTGTCGTAGAATACTTCGTGACTCGACTGTTTTTTTTTTGCTGTTCTATATTCATGCATAATTGTTTTGTTTGTGATTTGCGCAGCCGATGAGTTGAAGGTCATGTTCAGCATGCACCTGTTAGCCACTCTCTTCATCTTCATTGCAGCTGTCCTGTTTCTGGTGGCCCTGGTCAAGACAGACTGCCAGATCATATGTGTATTCGTCCTCCAGATACTCGGAGCCGTCATTCTAGCATGTAAGACACACTTCCCGGGTCGAGGTGTTCACTTTATGTTTCTACTTTCAAAGTCGGGCGCATTTCAGTGCTCGACCGAAATAGACAAGTCTAGACAGGGGTTTGGGTCGAGCACAAATTCGAAACACACCTCGAGCACGGTCGAAACATATCTCGAGCACGGTCGAAAAATACTGCGAGAACCGTCTATAAATACAGCTTGTCCTGCGGTAACCCGGAGTCCAAAGGTTAAATGTCCTCAAACATCAACACACTTTTAACATTTTCGACTCAAGTTACAAACCAATATTCCAAAACATGGAAAAAAATTGCCTGAAAGTATTTCATCTCTACGCGGAAATTAAATTGCCATTAACTCTAATCATTTCAATCTCATAAAAAAAACATCAAAAAGCGTTACCCAAAAAGCATAAATTATAAATTTGAGGTTTGGATAATGTATGTTGTTTCAAAGTCGAAACATACTCGAGATCGGTCAAACACGACTACACATTTGTTTTGGTCGAGCATGGTCCAAACATAACAAATTTCGGTCGAGCACGTTCAAAACAAACCAAAATTTTTGTCTAGATGTCTGGATGGAAACATACCAGTTTTTGCTCAAGGCGGTCGACACTTAATGTGAGCACCTCGACCAGTGTGGTTAATGTCAATGACAAGCCTGTCAAAATAGTTTTCAACTACCTACCCGACAAAATTGTTTTCATTGACAAAACTAGCAAAATGGTTTTCAATGACAAGCCTGACAAAATGGTTTTCAATGGCGAAACTAAGAAAAGGGTTTTCAATGACAAAACTGACAAAACGGCTTTCAAACAAAAATCTCGACTAATCTTACCACAATTTATGTGTATTTGTTTTCCGCTGCAAAAACGCCAATAAAATCAAAAATCTATGAAATTTTTAGGCCCAAAAAATGGTTTTCAATGAAAAACCTGACAAAATCGTTTTTAATGAAAAATCTAACCAAATTGATTTCAAAGACAAACCTGACGAGTTAGCTGAAAAAGCGACACTACTTCGAGTTGGATGAAACGAATGAAACACTTTTTGTAGGTTTTGTAGGCTCCATAACTGTTCTCTGAGTTTAGCACAATTGATGTTTTTTTTACTTTCGACAAAAGTGAGGAATACATTTTCTCGGGTAGGTTTTTGATGCAGACCACTTAAAAAGCATAAATTATAACGTTTAAAATTGAATAGCCTTTGTGCTTACTATGGCGAAACATACCTGAATTCGGTTGAACGGTCAAAAAATAGGTTGCGCTGGTCGAGCACGGTCGAGAATTTTTCTTTGATCGAGCACGGTCAAAACATATCGTGCTTGGGTCGAGCACAATCGAGCACACTTTTTTCGATCGAGTATGGTCCAAACATACCATATTTTGTCAGGCACGGTCAAAACCTACAAAATTTTAGTCGAGACTGTCGAAACATACCAGTTTGGGGTCAAAACGGTCGAAATACAAAGTCAGCACCACGACCCGGGTTCTTGCTATCAAAAAAAACTGAAAAAATTGGTTTTCAATTAGAAACACGACAAATGGTTTTTAAAGGCACAACTGACAAAATGGTTTTCAATGATAAACTTGACAAATGTTTTTTATTGAAAAACCTGACAAAATCGTTTTTAATGAAAAATCTAACCAAATTGATTTCAATGACAAACCTGACGAATTAGCCGAAAAAGCGAAAATACTTCGAATTGGATGAAACGAATGAAACACTTTTTGTAGGTTTTGGAGCTCCATAATTGTTCTCTGAGTTTAGCGCAATTGATATTTTTTTTATTTTCGACAAAAGTAAGGAACACATTTTCTCGGGTAGGTTTTTGATGCAGACCACTTAAAAAGCATAAATTATAACGTTTAAAACTGAATAGCGCTTGTGGTTACAAAGGCGAAACATACCCGAATTCGGTTGAACAGTCAAAAAATAAATTGCGCTGGTCGAGTACGGTCGAGAATTTTTCTTTGATCGAGCACGGTCAAAACATATCGTGCTTGGTTCGAGCACAATCGAGCACACTTTTTTCAATCGATTATGGTCCAAACATACCCTATTTTGTCAGGCACGGTCAAAACCTACAAAATTTTAGTCGAGACTGTCGAAACATACCAGTTTGGGGTCAAAACGGTCGAAATACAAAGTCAGCACCACGACCCGGGTTCTTGCTATCAAAAAAAACTGAAAAAATTGGTTTTCAATTAGAAACAGGACAAATGGTTTTTAAAGGCACAACTGACAAAATGGTTTTCAATGATAAACTTGACAAATGTTTTTTATTGAAAAACCTGACAAAATCGTTTTTAATGAAAAATCTAACCAAATTGATTTCAATGACAAACCTGACGAATTAGCTGAAAAAGCGAAAATACTTCGAATTGGATGAAGCGAATGAAACACTTTTTGTAGGTTTTGGAGCTCCATAATTGTTCTCTGAGTTTAGCACAATTGATGTTTTTTTTATTTTCGACAAAAGTAAGGAACACATTTTCTCGGGTAGGTTTTTGATGCAGACCACTTAAAAAGCATAAATTATAACGTTTAAAACTGAATAGCGCTTGTTGTTACAAAGGCGAAACATACCCGAATTCGGTTGAACAGTCAAAAAATAAATTGCGCTGGTCGAGTACGGTCGAGAATTTTTCTTTGATCGAGTACGGTCAAAACATATCGTGCTTGGTTCGAGCACAATCGAGCACACTTTTTTCAATCGATTATGGTCCAAACATACCCTATTTTGTCAGGCACGGTCAAAACCTACAAAATTTTAGTCGAGACTGTCGAAACATACCAGTTTGGGGTCAAAACGATCGAAATACAAAGTCAGCACCACGACCCGGGTTCTTGCTATCAAAAAAAATCTGAAAAAATTTGGTTTTCAATTAGTAACCCGACCAATGGTTTTTAAAGGCACAATTGACAAAATGGTTTTCAATGATAAATTTGACAAATGTTTTTATTGAAAAACCTGACAAAATCGTTTTTAATGAAAAATCTAACCAAATTGACTTCATTGACAAACCTGACGAATTAGCTGAAAAAGCGACAATACTTCGAATTGGATGAAACGAATGAAACACTTTTTGTAGGTTTTGGAGCTCCATAACTGTTCTCTGAGTTTAGCACAATTGATGTTTTTTTTATTTTCGACAAAAGTAAGGAACACATTTTCTCGGGTAGATTTTTGATGCAGACCACTTAAAAAGCATAAATTATAACGTTTAAAACTGAATAGCGCTTGTGGTTACAAAGGCGAAACATACCCGAATTCGGTTGAACGGTAAAAAAATAAGTTGCGCTGGTCGAGTACGGTCGAGAATTTTTTTTTGATCGAGCACGGTCAAAACATATCGTGCTGGGGTCGAGCACAATCGAGCACACTTTTTTCGTTCGAGTATGGTCCAAACATACCATATTTTGTCAGGCACGGTCAAAACCTACAAAATTTTAGTCGAGACTGTCGAAACATACCAGTTTATGGTCAAAACGGTCGAAATATAAAGTCAACACTACGACCCGGGTTCTTGATATCAAAAAAAAAGTCTGAAAAAATTGGTTTTCAATTAGAAACCCGACAAATGGTTTTTAAAGGCACAACTGACAAAATGGTTTTCAATGATAAACTTGACAAATGTTTTTCATTGAAAAATCGGACAAAATGGTTTTCAAAGACAAACCTGACTGTTTGCACAATCAAAACATATCGTGCTTGGGTCGAGCACAATCGAGCACACTTTTTTCGATCGAGTATGGTCCAAACATACCATATTTTGTCAGGCACGGTCAAAACCTACAAAATTTTAGTCGAGACTGTCGAAACATACCAGTTTGGGGTCAAAACGGTCGAAATACAAAGTCAGCACCACGACCCGGGTTCTTGCTATCAAAAAAAATCTGAAATAACTGGTTTTCAATTAGAAACCCGACAAATGGTTTTTAAAGGCACAACTGACAAAATGGTTTTCAATGATAATTTTGACAAATGTTTTTTATTGAAAAACCTGACAAAACCGTTTTTAATGAAAAATCTAACCAAATTGATTTCAATGTCAAACCTGACGAATTAGCTGAAAAAGCGACAACACTTCGAATTGGATGAAACGAATGAAACACTTTTTGTAGATTTTGGAGCTCCATAACTGTTCTCTGAGTTTAGCACAATTGATGTTTTTTTTTACTTTCGACAAAAGTGAGGAACAACATTTTCTCGGGTAAGTTTTTGATGCAGACCACTTAAAAAGGATAAATTATAACGTTTAAAACTGAATAGCGCTTGTGGTTACAAAGGCGAAACATACCTGAATTCGGTTGAACGGTCAAAAAATAAGTTCTGCTGGTCGAGCACCATCGAGAATTTTTCTTTGATCGAGCACGGTCAAAACATATCGTGCTTGGGTCGAGCACAATCGAGCACACTTTTTTCGATCGAGTATAGTCCAAACATACCATATTCTGTCAGGCACGGTCAAAACCTACAAAATTTTAGTCGAGACTGTCGAAACATACCAGTTTGGGGTCAAAACGGTCGAAATACAAAGTCAGCACCACGACCCGGGTTCTTGCTATCAAAAAAAATCTGAAATAACTGGTTTTCAATTAGAAACCCGACAAATGGTTTTTAAAGGCACAACTGACAAAATGGTTTTCAATGATAATTTTGACAAATGTTTTTTATTGAAAAACCTGACAAAACCGTTTATAATGAAAAATCTAACCAAATTGATTTCAATGTCAAACCTGACGAATTAGCTGAAAAAGCGACAACACTTCGAATTGGATGAAACGAATGAAACACTTTTTGTAGATTTTGGAGCTCCATAACTGTTCTCTGAGTTTAGCACAATTGATGTTTTTTTTTACTTTCGACAAAAGTGAGGAACAACATTTTCTCGGGTAAGTTTTTGATGCAGACCACTTAAAAAGGATAAATTATAACGTTTAAAACTGAATAGCGCTTGTGGTTACAAAGGCGAAACATACCTGAATTCGGTTGAACGGTCAAAAAATAAGTTCTGCTGGTCGAGCACCATCGAGAATTTTTCTTTGATCGAGCACGGTCAAAACATATCGTGCTTGGGTCGAGCACAATCGAGCACACTTTTTTCGATCGAGTATAGTCCAAACATACCATATTTTGTCAGGCACGGTCAAAACCTACAAAATTTTAGTCGAGACTGTCGAAACATACCAGTTTGGGGTCAAAACGGTCGAAATACAAAGTCAGCACCACGACCCGGGTTCTTGCTATCAAAAAAAATCTGAAAAAACTGGTTTTCAATTAGAAACCCGACAAATGGTTTTTAAAGGCACAACTGACAAAATGGTTTTCAATGATAAACTTGACAAATGTTTTTTTTTTGAAAAACCTGACAAAATCGTTTTTAGGGAAAAATCTAACCAAATTGATTTCAATGACAAACCTGACGAATTAGCTGAAAAAGCGACAATACTTCGAATTGGATGAAATGAATGAAACACTTTTTATAGGTTTTGGAGCTCCATAACTGTTCTCTGAGTTTAGCACAATTGATGTTTTTTTTATTTTCGACAAAAGTAAGGAACACATTTTCTCGGGTAGGTTTTTGATGCAGACCACTTAAAAAGCATAAATTATAACGTTTAAAACTGAATAGCGCTTGTGGTAACAAAGTCGAAACATACCCGAATTCGGTTGAATGGTCAAAAAATAAGTTGCGCTGGTCGAGTACGGTCGAGAATTTTTTTTGATCGAGCACGGTCAAAACATATCGTGCTTGGGTCGAGCACAATCGGGCACACTTTTTTCGATCGAGTATGGTCCAAACATACCATATTTTGTCAGGCACGGTCAAAACCTACAAAATTTTAGTCGAGACTGTCGATACATACCAGTTTAGGGTCAAAACGGTCGAAATTTAAAGTCAACACTACGACCCGGGTTCTTGCTATCAAAAAAAAATCTGAAAAAATTGGTTTTCAATTAGAAAACCGACAAATGGTTTTTAAAGGCACAACTAACAAATGGTTTTCAATGATAAACTTGACAAATGTTTTTCATTGAAAAATCGGACAAAATGGTTTTCAAAGACAAACCTGACTGTTTGCACGGTCAAAACATATCGTGCTTGGGTCGAGCACAATTGAGCACACTTTTTTGATCGAGTATGGTCCAAACATACCATATTTTGTCAGGCACGGTCAAAACCTACAAAATTTTAATCGAGACTGTCGAAACATACCAGTTTATGTTCAAGACGGTCGAAATATAAAGTCAGCACCACGACACGGGTTCTTGCTATCAAAAAAAAAATCTGAAAAACTTGGTTTTCAATTAGAAACCCGACAAATGGTTTTTAAAGGCACAACTGACAAAATGGTTTTCAATTACAAACCTGACAAAATGGTTCTCATTGAAAAACCGGACAAAATGGATTTCAATAACAGACCTGACGATTTATTTGAAATGGCGACAATACTTTGAACTGTAAAAGGCGATTGAAATTATTTTCGCTGCCTCGCTATCATCCCTGGACCTTCGTGGTACCTGTCGATTTCGCAAATCACTATGTTAGACGTATATGATTCTAGCTGAACTGTTCATTTTATAATGTGATGCTAGCTGAAAATGTACGCGAAAAGGTCCCCTCTTTGTTCTATTTTGAGATATCCATTTCTGATCGACGGACCCTAAAACTTTTCTAAAGGCGCCTTTGGTGCCAATATATACTAATTTTGAGGGGGGAGCGCGCCAAAAAAACGCAATTTTTTTGGTCAAAATTTTCCAAAAAGGGCCTAAAAACGCTTTTTTGGCCTGTTTTTTAAAATTTTGTTAGGGACAAAATAGTGCTTTGGGAGAGCTCCTCGAAAAATCAATTTGGTCGACCTAAAAAAAAATTCGACAAAATTTTCGAAATTTTTTTTGAAAATCCGCCGCCTTCGAAAATCCTAGATCCGCCACTGGATTCGGTGTTTTCGCTTAATTAGATTGTTCAGCTAAAAAATTTCACCCGGAAATTGACGTGCTTTTTGAGTAAGTGTAGACTCGATTCCATTATTTGCTCTCTGTTTTTGTTTTTAGATTCAATTGACGTTGGGGGTGAAGTTTTAAAAATAAAAAATGTTTATATTATAGTTTTCTCATTCTCTCAAATAACAGTTTTTTTCGTTGTCGAACTATACCAAGAATATATTGGTTTTTTTTGTTGTTGTTAATCAAAATTTTCTGAATAAGGATACTCGTGGCTTCGCATTTCTTAAAGGCAAAAAATCAAAAACGCCGGCTATCTGGACTGATTTGTCGAACTTATTGGAAATTGAACATGTGCTAATGCTCTTTAAAAATTCTGCTCTCTGAGACGTCACCTGACAGGTATTTTGTGCAAATGTTTTTTTTTCGAAGGTACTATGTTTTTTTTGAACCACCTCTTACTCATTTCACTGTTGTATATATTCCAATTTTTGAATGCAGTGACGGAATGATTGTGATTTGTTAACTAGCCATTTTTATAGCAGCCGAAAGTTATTGTTCTGAGCTCAAATGTAAAACAAAGTTTCAGATAAAATCTTTTTTTTTGTAAAGCTATGAGGGCGAAATATATTGTGCTATTAAGACGTTAGCGGAGTTTAAATCGGTCTTAGAAACCAATTTTTATTAAATTTAGACATTCAATTTGATCTATTGAGAGTTTTGCTAAATACTAAAAATATTTTCGTTCATGAAATATTTAACTCGTTTATGTTTTTTGAAAATTTTAATCATTTTTTTCTAAAGAGAACACTACTCCATAAATTTTGAAGGGTAGTCGGAAAATTGAGGGCTTCTTGATACGAGCAGTTGGTGTAATAATTATTTTTCATTAGGTTTTTTTGTTATTGTTCCGACTTTTGATACGAAAGTAACGGAATATTTGTGCTCGGGGTGGGTTTTTTTTCTTCAGACAAATTTCGACTTTTTACCTAGCCATTTTTGACGGAATTTTTTTATATCATTCAAAAGGTATTGTTGTCCTGAGCTTAAATTTGAAAATATATTTCACCTGTGATCATTTTTCGTAAAGTTATGAGGGTTTAAAGATTGCCATTTTGACCAATTTGGGACAATTAACGCGCGATATAATTCGCACTATTAACGCGTAAGCGGAGATTTAATCCGTCTTATAAATCGTTCCAAATTGGTTGAACGAAGCTTATTCGCCATAATTGATTTGTTACAAGGAGCGAAATCTATCCTTTTGTACTTTATATGGCGTGTGGGAGGATGATTTTCATAAAAAATTTCAATTTAAAAAAAAAATTTTCGTTTTATTTTATTTCATTTAATTTTTTTATGTTATTACTGCTGCTCCATAAGCCTTAAAGGCAGTCGGAACATTCAGGGCTTCGCCCTGATACGAGCAGTCTTGTTCTATTTCTCTTCTTTTTACAGCCTGCTTAATATAAACTGGTGATTGTTGTTCAGACCACTGATAGGGGAGAAGAAATTTGTTTTCGGGTGTGTTTTAGTTTGATTCCAACAAAATTCAGATAACACAAATAATCATAAGATTGGGTCGAGTGATGTATCATATTAAAACTATTTTCGCCATGAGTTGATTGTGAGTTGATTATAAAGTTTTCTCAATGCTGCAAAAACTACTCAAATTTTGTATTTTTAGTCTAATTTACAGCGAGTAAAGCGAGCGACTAACGCCAAAAGCTCAGTATTAAACAATTTTTAGTTTTTATTAATTAAATTTATAAGCTAAGTTATTAATTGGAGAAGCTAACTTTGGAGTTTATTTTTACACTTCTCGAGCACTCTGAGTTATGACCGATGGGTATAACTCATAGAGTAATTTCGGATAGGGCACACCGTCTGCTCGTCACGCTATCTTATTTTCGGCCGGATAGATTCGTGCAACTTCTTAGTCTAATACCGATCCTAATCTTACTCTTATACTATCTAGTCTCAGGTTGTTTAACTAGTCTCTGCTAGGCTCAATAGATCTAGGGTATACTGGTTTATTGCGGCTGCTGAAGTACTCGGGAGAGTTCAACTAATTTCTAAGTTAAATTCAAATCTCTCTGGTGCTGAAATTACAAGTAATTTCAGCACTTACAAATAAGTGGATTGTTAGTTAGATGGATCATGATTGGTTAATATTAAATACTTTACATTGGTAAAATATCTAATTTATCCAATCATAAAATGTAGTTTAGATCAGGTTCCACCCATCCGGGTTTTACAGAGTTTTTTAGAATAGTTTTTCTGCAATTTGAAAGATGGATGATGGACGTTGGTATTTGGCGAACATCTTATTTCTTCTGGGTTTTCTTATTAGAGAAGTCCCAGATTCAATCATTGTGTCTTCTCAAGACAACGACTGGGTTTTCGCAACAAACTCAAATCTGATTTCAGAATGGTTGGCTATGTCAGGTTTTTCTGTTTCATTGGTGAGAAATTCTTTGTGTTTGACCTTGTCTGGGAATGGCGTGGAGATTGTGCGTGGAGGGGATGCCTGGTTACTCGGATCTGTACGTATACTTGAACATCGAGGTGGTCATTGGTCTAGTTCAATGAAGTCCTTTTCTGCGAAGTCAAGTCGTACTCTAAATCCTTTGAGTTGTGATTGTGGGCGGCATATTGATTGTAGTTGGCCATTCTTTCTCGAGTGTAGTAGGGTCGTTTTGTCTTTGGATGTTCGTCCTTGGTGTTGTATTCTGATCTATGTATTGCATAATGTAATTTACATTTTATAAAACTTTTATTAGTTTAATATTTTTTAATTATGATTTTAGTTAGTTGTTTTCACAAAAGCTTTTTGTTTTAGTTCAGTTATTTTGAAGAGTTACTCACCCTTGAGTAGCTCTTATTAAAAATAGGAGTGTGGTCACAAAGCGTGGATGTAGCACGGTGGGTTAGGCCGGCTATAGAGCATGCTCAGGACGTCCTTCCTGGTGGGTTAGGCCAGGAGTGGGAGTATGATTGCATGCGGTTTTTGTGAGAGGTCCTGTTATGTGACAACGTTTTATGTTGGGTTTGTTGTGGTTTTTCTTATGTTTTGTTGGTTGTGTCCTTTTTTCAAAAATCAAATTGTTTGTGGTATGGGTTTGCCTTTCGACTTTTTTGTGTTTTATTATTTCTTTCTTAGACTTTATAATAGTCTTCAAAAGAATAATTTATCCAGTTTTAAACTGGGTTAATCCGGTTTGGGTACCGTTGGTTTCCTTTTCTTAGTCATGCTGTTATGCTATGTGTTGTGGTGTTTAGTAAGCTGCATTGGTTAGTTTTGTTTAGTATATAATTCCTTTCCAACCGGGTTAAAGAAAAGTTTGAAACGTGTTATCTTGTGTTAGAGTTATCGAGTGTGAAAGCTTGAAACTGAAATTCTTTATTTTAAACAATTCTTCGTGGGCGAGCTGTGCGAGTTTGGATAGAATTCTTGTGCGAGTGAATGAAAATATCAAAAGGTTAGTACTGCTTTTGCTTCTTATGAATTTACTACATAGAATTTTAATTTTACTGCTAATTGTTGGGGGAAATTAAATTACAAATTTTCATCATTATTAGATTTACTGCTGGTGGGGAAAAATTTATAAATTAATTTACTGCATTGTTATTATATTTATTTAATTGTTGGTGCAAAAATTTAATAGGGTTTTAAACAGTTTTCAAGAAGTTTGCTATTTTTTATTTTTCTTTTGTGAATTTTTCAGATGATCGTTGGATGAAGGCTAAAATTCTAAAGAAAACATGGATAAAGAATGGTGAGTTTCTAATGTTTGAATTAATTAGTAATATGTATAATTCATACTTACCTGTTAGTCGTCGGGGAAGAAACCGTGGGGAAAAATGTCGTGAATGAGATCTGAAGTTGTTAGTAGTTTGGCTAATATGCGGATGATATTTTTAGTTTGAAGCAGTGGCCAAAGCAATTGAAGTGCCTTAATGGTGGTTAGTTCTTCAGTGCCAACTGCAAATTCATAAGGTGTGTTTTGGATTAGATTATATAATTTGTGGTTGAATTTTGTGTTATGGATGAATTCTAAAATGGGGATTTCTATAGGTTGTACAAACTCGTGTGGGATGAGGGAGGGTCGGGATTCTTCTGCGTTGAAGGTCTTGGTGATGGGACAAAAGATATACATTTGGGTTATGGGATCATAATTTCGAAGAATACCATGAAGGTTAGTATCTTTAATGCAATATGTGAAGTTAAGAAAGAATGGTGAGGTGTATTTGGAATTGATGAATTGAAAACGATGGTGTGGTTGTCTGGAGGGAGTGTGTAGGTCAAAGTGATTTTGGATGAAACGATAATAAGTATATGTGTGTGTTTGTTTAGTACGCAACATAATATCGTGTGAGCAGTGCAAATCTCTTTCATGTGGTGCAAGGAAACGAAAGGTTAGTGAAAATATTTGGAAGCGTTCTTTAAAACTTTCGTAGGCTTGCGTGTCTGTTAGTGCTTCTGAGATAATGTGGTCAAACTTGCGATCGAAGATATTTAGTGTAAATACATATGGTGTTTTAATGAAAAATTTCTCGGTGATTTGTGGGTTAGCGAAGCGATCGTCGTCTAAGAATTGATCTTGGTTAGTTCTGATGATGTTATGATCGTAATATTCTAGTGTATATTCATTAGCTCGGGGTGCAGTGTGTGTTTTTAGTGATTTTTTGTATCCAATGTAAGTAAATTGTCTAGGTGTTAGTGGTGTAGTGAGTCGATATAGCATGTCCTTATTTCGTTCTATATCGATATGAGTGTTAGATAAAGGTAAGCAAAGGGGATTTGTAAAATGATAATATGAGGTCCAAGGAAGGGTAGGCATTAAAACGTATTCATCTACAAAGTTACGTGTTTCGTTAGTGTCATGAGGGGTGTTTAAGGTGTATTGTGGAAATGAGGGTAAGGTGATAGCTAAAAATTCTTTTGTGTTAGTGTGTTGTGGATGGTTGATATATTCACGGGCTGTTCCTGGTTTCGCTCGGAAAGGATGGTTGGAGAACTTCCTTTTAAAAGTGCGGTAAGCTCTATTAGTGTTGAGTGAAGATACAGTAGTTGTGGATGATGGTGCTAATGAATCAGTATAAATTGAGGAGGATGTAGGGGTAGGAGGGTTGGATGAATCTATTGTGGATGAGATTTGGTTTATGGTTGGGGTGTCAAGGTCATAGGATTGTTGTTGTAGGGTAATGAAATTATCTAGTTCTGGGGAGATTCGGGGGGTGTCTGAAGAATGAGACGATTGGTTTGAGTGAAGTGAGGAGTAGGTTGGAGTGACTTGGGAAGCATAAGAGGGTGTAGAATTGTTTGGGTCAGGGTTATTTGGTAGTATGGGTTGAAAAGAGGGTTGGGAAAAATTTAAGGGATTGGTGTGAAAATTATTTGATGGAGATGGTTCAGAGTCGGCAAATTCATCGGGGGTTTCAATATTCGGGTTATTGAGTTGTGAGATGGAGTATAAAACTGAGATGTGTGAATTAGTATCGGAATTCATGCCGGATGTTACATTACTGGATGGGAAATCGGGTGGCGGAAAAGCAAAAAGTGGTATTATTGGGATTGGAGTGGTGAGGTTGGTTGGGTGGGAATTTGATCGGTGTAGGGATCCAAGTTGTCGGCTCATCGTGGGCTAAAAAAATTATTATTTTGAGACTGAAAAGCGGTGGTATGGGGTTGTTCTATAATTTGTTCATAAGTATTTTCATCTTGTGAGTGGTGTGGCATTATATGTTGGATGGGACTTTGTGATATGGTTGGTCTAAAATTATTATGTGTTATGGCTAAATTTCGAAAATTACGTGGGACTAGGGATAATGGATGGTTATGTGGTAGGGGTGGTAACTGTGGTGCTGTTGGTGTTGTGTCTGCATTGTTATGTTCTTCGTCGTATGTGTTCTGTCTTGTTGCTATTTTTGTGTTATATTCTTTTATTTTTGCGTCTAAAAGAATTTTGTTTATAGATGTAGAAAATATTCCAAAAAATCCTGCAAATAGTATGCGTGCTACACTTGCTTGTCTATTGACTTGTGTGTGTATAGCACATGTGTTATAGATTCCGTTTAAGAGTGAAAAAAGAAATCCAATAAAGTTAAACATTGCGTATAAAATAGTTAGTTTTTCTAAGATGTAGTAGGGCCATCCTAGAAAATCAAGAATTTCATTCTTGAGTGTAACAAAGCTAAAAATATTGATAGGTGATATATCTTGGGGACGGTATTTTTCACCGTTTAGATATATATAATCTTTAATGTCTTTAAAATATCCGCTATAGTCTTGCGTATAGATGTCTGCAAATCCTGCGGTTTCGGCAAGTTTGCGTAAGTTTTGGTCAATTGATTGTCTTTGTTTTGTGTCCATTTGTGTTAATAATTCCTGGAATTGTTGTGTTCTAATGTGATGTTGAATATCTGATTTTGAGTATATTCCTATTGATTGTAAGCCTATATTTGGATTTCGAGCGATAGCGCGAATGCTTTCTGGTGAAAATTTTTTGAGTGATTGCATTAATGTGGGATATGGGGTGAGAAGGTAATATTTATCTTCATCAGGGTTTAGTTGTACTACGTTGTGGCTATTTTCTGATCCACATGGAACTGCGGTATCCCAGAAATAGGTTCTTCGTGAAAGTGTGTCAACGAAATGTACTTTATTCTTATAAAAGATAGGGATTCTTTTATAACATCGTTTATCTTCAAAAACGTATAGTGGTGATACTTTTTTAGTACAAGTATAAAACCATAAGATGTTTCCTTCATAGTCTAAAAAATTTGATCTATTTCCTGATAGTAAATATCCTGCGTAGGGTATTTTTAATACTGCTAGTGCAAGTGATTGTAATATTTGTGTTCTTTCTAATTCGCATAGTTGGTGTAATGTTTCTAATTCGGAGAGTGACATTTCTTGAAAAATTCGGCTAATCGTGTAGTCTAGTTTCATATCTAAGTGAATATCATAGTGGATATTACCAAAATATGTATTATTCATTAGTGATAGTTCTTGTAAACGTGTGCTTTGATCGTTTTGGGGTTTTAAATGTCCACCAGGTTGACCTGTATTCTTTTGAAAATTAACTGGTATATATGATGTTCCTTCGTTTAGAGGATGACTTATGGCGTATGGGTCGACTTTTATTTTTCCAGTGGTCATGTCGAATCCATTTTCGTATTCAACTAATATTTCAGAGTATTGTGTTTTGTGAAGTGGGTTTCTGTATTTACATGCAAGTTCTGTTTCTTGATATATTTGAAAACGTGTTAATTTATTTTCTATATTATGAATGTTTCGAAAATTAGAACTTATTTTTCGTAATGGATTTACTTGTTCATATGGTATTGATTGTATAAAAAATTTTTCGTGAAATTTTATCATACGAGCGTGTATTTTTGCTACTTGAAATGTTGTACATGTGTCTTCGGGGAACCAAACAATTGTTGCTTGTGTTCTGGTTGTAGGGTCGCAATAACCTTGGTCGTTTTTACAAGGTAATCTAATTCCTTGATAAATCATTGTGTTGTCTGATAAATCTCGTGTGAGTTGTATTTTTTCGAGTTGTATTTTCCAATCGAAAAACATTATTTCTTGGTATCCTTTATTTTTTGTGTCTGCTTTGCAGTTTGATGGGTCATTTATACCAATGTGTGGTATCCAGTGTTTATCGTGCATGTCATAGGTTAATCGTCCGTGTGCGCCGTTGTATGGGTATTTTTCATCTAATTTTATATGTCCTTGATATCTTTCAAGTTCTGCTTGATGTACAGAATCTTAAAAAACTTGGAAATATACTAAATTTCTATCTGTGTTTTTATTTTTTGTGATGTTTAGTCGGAGTAACTCGTTTTTACAATCTTCGGGATTGAGATGTAAAAGTCGTTCTATATTACTCTGGTAGAATGATTCATGGTCAAGTCGGTTTTTATTTCCGTTTGAGACTTGTGAACAATGTACTTTCTTTTCAGAAAATGTTGCTGTGAATTTATATCCTATAACTGTAGTTGCTCGGGCTTTTGAATAGAGTGTTGCTATGACATTTGTAGTTTCTATGGCTTGGGGTTCTGTTTCGCACTGTGATACTTGATTTATTGCATACTTGTGTAGTGTTTTTTGTTCGTTTTCTTCACAATCGTAATGTGTTACTAATAAATCTTGGGGTCCTGTGCGGGGAGAAGGGTTTATGTTTTGATTTGTGATTACTAGAAAAAGGAGTTGGAGAAAAATTAATAATTTTAGAATATACATGTGTATGATAATCCTGAGTATGGGTTATAAAATGTGATGTAACCAATTGTTTTTTTGGTATATCTATCGTATTTATATATTACTTCAGTGGTTATAAATGGTGGTGGTAGTGATTGAGCTGTTATGTTTGGTGGGTTTAATGGGTAGGGATGTTGAGTAATGTTGTTTAATTTAACTGTGATTTCAAATTTTAATTGTAAACTGTTTTGTTGGAGTATTTGGATATTGTGATCACGGATATCGTCGTGAATGTCTTGTCGGTATTGTAATCTATTAAGTGCCCAGTTGTGGAGGCGATTACTTTCTAGATGTTGTCCAAATAATGGTGGAGGGGCTGTAAATGTATTCCAATCTAGTCTTAAAGGGATATTTGTTGATGATTGTTCTCGATATCTGGCGTCGAGATTATTTGGAAAATTTAAGTTAAAAGGTGGTGGTGAAATCTGGCTTATTGATGGTGTTGATGGTAGTGATAAGGTTTCTGGTAGTGATGAGGATGTTGTTGTATCCGTAGAAATATCTATTGGATCATTGACTAAATTTAATTCACCTTGTGTAAATGAATGTGTTGTCCAATATGGTAGTCGTGATGCCTGGTTTGGGGGGTTAAAGGGATTTTCACGTATTTGTTCAGATGTTGGTGTTGAACCTAAGTAATCTGATGGTAGGCTTGAGGTGCTATGTTGTGAAAGAAGCGTAGGGGTTTCTGGTAATATACCAATGGGGTTTTCTGGAGTGTTTTGTGATGGGGATTGAGGTATATCAAAATGAACTCGGGGAGTTAAAAAATTCCTGTTCCGTCGAGGATGTATAATTTGTCTATTTATTTCGACTGTATTTTGGTTTTGACTAGGATTTCTTATTCTACTTAATTCTTGTGGTAGTGATGGGTATAAGTTATATGTTGGTTCGCTTAGAGGTGCTTGTCGTTGAACTGGTTCTAGTGGTTCTGATAAACGAGCGTGTCGTTCTTCAAAAGTGTATGGGTTATCTTGAAAGGAAATTCGTGTAGATGTTTGAGGATTATTGGTAGTTGAAGGTGTTGTTGGGTTATTTTGGGATGATGTCGGTGAAGACTGACTTGGTGACTTTTGGGTAGCAATTTTTGATAGCTTTTTGGTCTATTGTTTTAGTGAAAAAGTTAATGTTTATTAAAGTATTCTTCTAAGAAAAGAATTAGAAGGATTCTTGCTAGAGCGAATGTGATGATTGCTTTCTTTATACATTTGCATATAGTCAAAATGAGGGATGATAGAAATGTTATGAAAATTACAAATAGTAGAAAAATATCAGTTCTACTGAAAATAGTTCGTATCATTTAGACAATTTTATAAATCGTACCTGTGGATATAATCAAGGGTTTTTGAAAGTTGGAGAAATAGCTCGAATATAGTGTAGAAAATTAAAAAAATATTACAAAAAATGATTAAGAGTATTAGAAAAGATTCAAGGATATCAAAAAGAAATATTATGAAAGTTTCAAGTATCGTAAAAAATTGTTTGAGGTTTGTGATAATTTTAGTGACTGTTTGATAGAAGAGCATTTAAGAAATGGCTTCGTGATCGAATATTTTTTGTTGTTTGGGGCAATTTTCAAGTGTGGTCGGATTATTTATTAGTTTTTTGACAAGTGGGTTGAGTTTCGTAAAAAATTGTTGGGGGCAATTTTTATGGTGATCGGGAGGTCTTCTTTGTCTTTATTTTCATTTGTCAAATGATCTGGGGTATTTTTGAGATTTTTATACTTTAGGCTAAATAAAATGGTCGTTCTTTTACTTTAGGCAAATTTAACATATTTGTTTGGGGGGTATTTGAGGGCTGAGTTGGGGAAATATTGTTGATCTTTGGTTTATTAGATAAGGGAGGGTTATGATATTATGGTGATATTTATTTTAGTTGTCAAGTTGGAGTGGTTTGCTTATTTTTGACCTGGAGGTCGTAGAGTTATAGTTATAGATATGCCTGGAGTTTAATATTTTTCGTCTAGTTGGTTTGTGTTAAAGCTATAGAAGGTGACGGATTGGATGAATCCTATTGGCTAATTTTGAACTAGAATCGCTGCGTGTTTATCAGCATGTTATCTTGAAAAATGAAAGTGTGAAATGTTTCAGAGGTGCAAAGATTTTTAAATGTAGAATAGAATTTAAGGTTGTTTTTGAAATTCAACTTTCTTTAATATTTTAGATTGTGGGATGAATACTTTATAATTTTTACGTGGTTGATTTCTAAGTCGTGAAGACTCTCTATGTTCTGATTTGTCGATTTGTTTTTGGGGTATTATTTGTTCTGTCATTTTTCTATTTTTTCTTTCTTTTTGAGATGTATTTTGATCGAGATTTTTTGTATTGTTTTTTGTGGTGTTTGATTTTGTATTTTGATTTCCGAGGTGAATATCATTTTGTTCCTTTGTTCTGTTGTCCGTATGTGGGTTATTTTGAATAACTTTTAAACCTGTAAAAGAATATAATTGAGTTAGTTCGCGGAGTGCGTATTCTTTTGGATAATAAGGTAATAGGTTATTTCGGTGTTGAACGATTTCTTTTTTATCTGAGTCGGTGATTTTATATGTGACATCAGTGGGTTTTGCAATTATTTGGTATGGTCCTTTACGAAGGGGTTGTAACTTTTTTGAAATTCCTTTTTGAGTATTAAAATTGGGTATTAAAACAAATGTTCCAATTTTTAAATCGGAGGCTGGTGTAAAGCGTGAATTTATTTGTTCATTAATGTTTTTCCTTTGTAACAACTTTTTTGTTACCTTTTGGTAAATTTCATTGTGTTTTTTATCTCTGTTTAAAATCCATTCGGTGTGTGTACCGGAGGCTAATTTAAGAATTTGTGGGTGATGAAAATGATCTTCATCGTGTGTATGTAATGGTAGGTTATAACAAATTGAGTCTTTATTTGGTTGAAAATAACCTTGTGCGTTTTTATGAGATTTTGCTGTAAACATTATTGGTTTGCGTGGCTTTTGGTTAAAAACCATTTCATATGGTGACATTCCTAAAGTTGTCGTGATTTGTGAATTATATGCTAAGGGAAATAGTTTTACATCTGCTGACCATTCGGTATATCTTGTATCATTTCCATTGATGATACATCTGAGATATTCTTGTAATGAACGGTTCATACCTTCGACTAAGCCGTTTGTCCAAGGTGCGTGAGATGTACGTGGTTTGTGTTTAATATTATATAAATGACATAGTGTGATGATTTCATTATTTATGAATTCTGTACCGTTGTCTGTAACTAAAATTTCTGGTAGTCCGAATTTTGCTATCCAGTGTTCATAGAGTGTTGTGTAAGCGTAATAAGCGTTACAATGTGGTACTGGGTTAAGTGCTACATAATGTGTAAATGCGTCAACAATTACCATAATGTAGGAGTTTCCTTCGGATGAGGGTGAAATTGGTCCTTTGGTATCAAATGAGATACGATGATTAAAGTACAAACTTTGTCCTTTAAAATCTTGTTTTTGTGCTATTTGTTTTTGATTTGGGTAAGGTTTATTTAGTTGACATACTATACAGTCATTGCATAGTACTTTTATCCAAATTGGTGCATTTGGTAAATAAAAGTTTTGTATAAAATTTGAATATGTTTTTTCTGATCCAGAGTGTCCTTTAATATTTTGTGTATGTGAAATATTAAAAGCTATAAGAATCATACTTAAAGGGAGACAGGGAGCTGTAGATTCATTTAGTTTGTATTCTAGAAGGTCTGTGTTTTCGTTAATTGTTGTATTGTTGAATTTTCGAAAATATCGGAGGAGTGTTTTGTTTCCTAGAATAGTTGAATCTGCTTTGATAGGTTTAGTTTTATATTTGTGCCATGATTTCAGTTGTCGAATTACTGGGTCAAGGTTTTGATATTGTTTCAGTGTTGAAATTGTAATTGTTTCTGTTGGGGGGAGAAAAATGTTTTCGATTTCTAATTTAGATAAGGGTATTGTGTCAAGTGGGTCATGGAGGTCAAAAACTTGATTTATTGTGTATTTTGAATCGTTTGTTTGTGGTCCTGATAAGTTTATTTTATCAGTCAGATTTTCTTTTTCAATTAGTGGAAAATGGTCTTTTTTAGGCGGGTGTTGTTTTATTCTTTTTTGTTGGGTGTTGTTTTTTATCCATTGTGAATATGGGATTGGTTTAAAAGTTGATGTTCCAAGTAGATCAACTTCATAGTGATTATTTTGACAATCTAAATAAAGTGGGAAATGTTGTAAATTATTTATTTGTGATTGTTCAACGTCAGTTTTTACTGCATATTTGCATTCCAATCGGGGTGATGTTTCATTTTCTGCAAGGTAGAATTTTATGTTTTTGGGTATTTCAACTGTGGTTTTTCGTGTAAGTAATTCAGGTGGCGTATTTCGACTTAAGGTGTCTGGTAATGCAAGATTTTTTCCTGCGGTCCAAACTATATGTAAGTTTGGGAATTTCATTAAAATGAGTTGAAATCTATAAACTCGGTGGTTTGGATTAGACTTTTGTGTAAAAAGAAAGATGATTGGTTTGTGGTCTGTGAATAGAACTGTGGGATGTTTTGATCCAAGTATCAGAAATTCATATTCTGTTAGTGTATATATTATGGCTGTACATTCTCTCATTAGAGTTGAGAGTCTTAGTTCTGCTTGAGTGAATAATCGAGAATTTGCTGATATGAGGTTCATTTTATTTGTACTATTATGTGATTGTAATAATGCTGCGCCGATGCCAAAGTTCGAAGCATCGCACATTGCATAAAATGGTTGATTTGAATCTGGAATTGTGTTTGAAATTTGTTCAGTTAGAAGTTTTTTAATTTCTTCAAATCGTGCTTGATGTTCTATATTCCATTCAAAATTATTTTGTTGTCTAAGTATGTTATAGAATGGTCGTAGATATAATTGCATTTTATAAACATATTTGCTTAAAAAGTTTAACATTCCGAGGAATTCTTGGATTTTCTTTTTATTTGTTGGTGGTTGGAGTTTTTGAATAGCGTCTATACGTGATTTCAATGGAGTGATTGTTTTTCTTTCTATATTATGCCCTAAGAATTTAACTTTTGTCAAAAAGAAGTGTGATTTATCGGGGGCGGCCTTCAGATTTTCGTTCTGAAGTATTTGGTGATATTGTTCTAAAACATTGAACATTTCCTCTTTTGTTTGTGATTGCATAAAAACATCGTCTAAATAGGTGATTGCGTTTTTCTTGAGTATTAGTGGTCGAAAAATTTTGCTCATAAAAGCTGAAAATGCTGCTGGTCCTATGGATATTCCATAGAATAAGCGGTTGAATTCGTATTGTTGATTTCCAATAACAAATTGTGTTAAGCGTCGTGATTGTTCATCTAATGGCATTTGATTATATGCACTATTCATATCGGCGGTGGTAAAGTATTTTCCGTTTATTTTTGTTAAAATAACTTGTATTGGTTCAATGGGCCAATTACACTTTGATTCATCTATGAGTGAGTTGAGGTATCTAGCATCGAGAACAATTTTTAATGATTCTCCTTTGGCTAGAATGATAACAGGGTTGATAAATGTGTTGCCTTTTGGTTGTTCCTCTTTGTTTACTGGTGATATAATGTTGTATTGTTCTAAAATGTCGAGTAATCTGTTCACTTTATCGTGTAAGTGAATTGGTACTTTACTTGCTCTTTGTTTTTTGAAAACTGCGTCTGGTTTTAATGGGAGATGTAGTGATGAGCTGATTTTGCCAACATCAAATTTGGATGTTGCATAGACTGATGAATATTTAATTAGCTGTTTTGCTAGTTTTTCAAATTCGTCTTGTGTTATTTGTGAATGTTGGAAATTAAACATTGTTAAAAATTTCTGTTGATTCTCTGTGTAGTTACTTATGTTGAATGTAGGTTTGAAATATGGGGTTTTTGTGAAATAATCCGTATTTCTGTTTTCGTTAGTTATTATATTATTTATAGATAATTCTTCATTAAGGATTGTGGATTGACAAATATCTAGTAATTGGAGTATATTTTTTACACGATATGCTTTTTCGTGTATTGGTAATATTGTAGCGTTGGTTTCGCAATAGCCTAAAAGTCCTAAAGGTAGTGTTACTTGGTAAGGTGTATTGTTGTATACATGTAAGGAAATAATATCTGAATTCGAGTTTTTCAAATATTTTATTGATGATATTGTGATTTTGAAAAACTTATGAATAGGTTTGAATTCAAAATCTGACATATAAAATTTTTGTTTGTTTTGTTTTTTATCATATTGGTGAACTTGTTTGATTGAAAAATTATAGATGTTTCCTGATAGTGGTTTCAAGTGTTTTCTTTGTTGGTTATATATTGGGTAAAATTTTGAAAAAAATGGTGGTTGTTTATTTAATCTTTGAAAAAATGTTAGGGATGTGTCTTTTGTTTTTGTATATTTATCTTTGATTAATATTTTACTATTCAAGATGTTGATTGTTGGTATATATTTAGAGATAAATGGTATTCCAATGATATTATGTTTAATATCAGTGATATGGAATATTTGTTTAAATGGTTTGGTTAAAATTTTGTTTTGCTCCAATGTTCTTGTGGGGAGGAGAAATAATTGAATTTTTCCGTAGTTTATTAATGTTGATCCTTGTGCTGTTGCTAGTTTGCTGGAGGTTTCAAGAGGTGTTAGCTTTGGGTGTAAGGTTTTTATTTCATTCCATGTGGGAATGTTTATTATATTTGATTCTGCTCCTGAATCAATTAAAAAATCAATTTCAAGATCTGGTGGTTGAAATTCTTTGCTTTTTGGACTTTCCAAAAGAAATGGTATTGTCCAAATTTTTTCTTTGGGTTGTTCTTTTTGTATGTTTTGATAGATGTGATTTGTATTCAAGCATTTTGTTTTTTCTTTCTCATTGGGTAGGTTTGTAGTGTTAATTTCATTAGTTTTTTGTGTCGTCGGTGTGGAATGGACGGGTTCAATATAATAATTGTGAAGGAGTTCTGATTGATTCTCATATATGTGTGATGAAAAAGGTTCTTCATATATAACAGGTTCATAGTCATTTTCGACTTTTATCATGTTGATGGAGAGAGTGTTTTCTGCATCGCTTTCTGAATCTGATGATCCACAGTTTATTTGGTTGAGTTGTAACGTATCAGTTACTGTGTCATCAATACCTGGAGGGTCTGATGTTGTTTCTGGATTAGATTGTACTTGATTAATATGTCTTTGATGTTTAGGTGTACTACTTCTGTGGCGATTATTAGAATTATTATAGTTATTATTATTCCGGTGTGGTGATTGGGAATAATTTCTATAACGATTATTATAACTTGAGTGTCGATTTTGTGAATTATTTCGCGATCTGTTTTGGTAATTATTGTTTGGTCTGTTATAGTTCGATCTATTATATGAGTTATTCCTTGATTGATTGTTCGGGTAATTCTGGTTTCGGTTGTTTGAATAACTTCTATTCCGATTGTTTGAGTAGTTTCTATTCCTATTGTATGATGAATTTCGTGATTGATTGTTTGGATAATAATTATTTCTTGATTGGGAATTAGATCTAGAAACAAATCGTTGTGTATTTGAATGTGATCTGGAGTAGTTATTTCGACTATTTGGTCTATTGTAGTGATTTTGTGACGAATTATGCGTGTTTCTTCGTTCTGGTGATCTTCCTCTATAACTTGAGTTATATGGTGATTGATTTCTTGTATAATTTGTATTGTTCGGGAGTGGTTTTCCTGAACTGTTGTTGCTGTAGACTGTTTTGTTCGGTAGATTTTGATCTTTTTTCATGTATTGATAGAATGATTTATTTGGTTCTTTATATTTTTGAGGTTTATTTTGATTGTCTTGCTGTTTTTGTCTACATTCAGAAATACTATGTCCGTATCGTCGGCAATAATTACACCATTTTTTGAAAGATGGTTTGCCTTTAAATTTTGGGTGTTTTTCGTAAATATTGAGTATTTCAGTGATTTTTTCAACGAGATCTGTATCTGATTCCTGTATATTGTTTATATTTGTGGAAGCTGTTTCAATTCTGTTAACGTATTGTAATTTCAGATTTTCCGTTTCTTCGAGTTTCATTGTGATTTCTGCTTGTTCTAGTTTGTCTACTAGTTTTCGAAAATCTAAATCGGGTTCTCGAATTGACGAAGGATGGGATGCTCTCTTTTTTATTGCTATTTTCCTTAATTGTGGTGTTAAGGTCATCATTAAGATTTCTGTCATCTTTGTGTTTTTATAGTCATGTGTATTTAATGAATATGCTTTTCAAACTAGTGTTTCGATTCGTACTGCTAATTGCTTGATGGTTTCGTTTGGTAATCTGCGAATTTCATTACATAAAACTCTTTGTTGTTGTTTGTTTCTTTCGGAGTCAAACATTTTTGAAAATTCTTGTGTATATCTTTTCCAATTTGATTTTATTTCTATAGGCAATACTGAAAACCATTTTTGGGCTGCGCCATCTAGAGTTGTTTGTTTTAACGCTGTGCGTCGATGTATCCAGTTTTGATGTAGTGGCGTATTAATTGGTTCAGGTCCTATATTTAAAATCAAATTTGCTGTGACTGCATTTAAATAGTCTTCTACAGAATATTCAGGGTCTGTTCCTGTGAATACCATTAAAAGTTTATTTGATGTTATTGATGATCCACCCATAAGGTATGGATTCATCGTCATTTGTAATGATTCTGCTGCATTTGGCATTTGAGAAAAATTTGAAAGTTGATTTCTTGTTATTTCGTGTTGTTGAAGATAATATGGGAGTGGTATTTCATTTTGCATTTGTGCTGGTTGGTACGAGTTTGCAATCATTGGGTTTTGTTGTTGAATTGGTTGAAAAGAATTATTAATTGGGTTTTGTTGTTGAATTGGTTGTTGAATTTGTGTATCTATTGGTTGTGGAGAAAAAATTCTATGATATGTATGTGGTTTCTGTATTCCTTGTCCACGATATTCTTGATTATTGGGTGTAAATATATCTGGTTGTAAGAAATCATCATCTGAGGATAAGTAATCCATTTGATAAGATGTTTGTCCTTTATTTTTATTTTGTTGAAAAAATGGATAGTTTTCACTACGATCCTGTGGAGGATGTAAATTTGTTTGGAAATTTACTGAATTAGGTGGTGCCATTGGGTTATTCCAGTTTCGAGATCTTGTATAATTACTAAAATTTTTTCGTGGTTGATAATTTGTTTTTGATGGATGTGTGTAATTATAATTATGGTCTGCAAAGTTGTTTCTAGTGAACGTTTTGCGTGTTTTTTGCGGTATTGTCATGGGTCTGTATGTTTGGTAATCCATGTGTGAATATTTTGGAGCAACCGAAGGTTTAACGGTTGATTGTAATGTTACCTGTGTTTGTGAAGAATTTGTATTTCTTGGTGTTGTTAAGTTTGGACGTATTGGTGAAATACTTTGTTGTGTAGTTGTTGTGTGTACGATTTCTTCATTTATGAAGTGTGATGGTGTCTGGATATCTTGTTGAGTAAGATTCCTAGTTCCATTGAGGTTTTCATTGTGTATGACTGTAGAGTTTAAACTATTATTTTGCATATCGGGTAAAAATGTATTATAGTTTAATGGTGTTGCATCAATGGTTAATGGTATTACTCGTACATAATCTCTTACATAAGATATCGTACTTATTGCTTGACTTGAGATTGATTGTGGGAAGTTTATGAATGCGGGATGAGACCATTCGGGGTCCCAAACATAGTCTGATTGTTCTGTGATGGCAGTATCATCGTTGGAGTTTTTGGGTCTAAAGTTTTTTCTTGCTTGTGAAATTAAATCAATATTATGTGTGAAATAATCTATTATGAACCATGCCAAGATTTTTTGTAAGTCGTGTTTTGTATGTTGTGAAACTTCATCTTTCGTGAAATTTTCTTTAATTATATTTAGAAAACTAGAGAGTAGTGTGATTTCATGTCGTACTCTTATATGTTTAGATGTTTCTGTCGGTGAGACATTTGGTATCTGGATTTCGTTTTCTAATATCGAGATATAACTATATATTATCGCAAAAACTTCATTGGTGAATATGGAGTTTGCTCTTTGTGAGTTATGATATTGGATGCTTTTTATATATTCTGAGAATACTTTTGAGAATTCTAAATCAAGGTCGTCTGTTTGAATTATATATTTACTGTGATTCTGGTTTGGTGAGCTGAATTCTAAGGAGTAGATTCCGTATTGTTGTGTTAGGTTACATATATCTTTTAGATAGTGATCGATAATTTGTCTTTTGATTTTTACATCTGGGAACTCTGTTTTACATGGACTGATTCCGGGTTCAAACAAATTTAAGAGTAAATTTTTGCAGAATATATGCTGTCCTCTATCAGTGGTTGCATCTACGATAAAGGGGAAAATATCATCATCATCTGGACTTTCTTCACCTGGGGTGTGCGTTGAGCTCATTTTTTCGTTCGATGACTGTTAATATGTAATTATCAATGTGTCTAATTGGTTGATTCCAATTGTATAAATGTACTGGTTTGTGTTTATACTGCTTTTTTATTCTTCTTTTTCCTCTTTTTGATGAATTTGAAGTTGTTTCTGAGTCAGAGAAATATAATTGATCGTGAATTGGGCAATTTTTATCTATTGATTCTTTTAGTTTATAAAGTTCGTCTAAACTGTTGGTTTCTGATTCTGAAAATGCGTTTCGATTTTTTGAAAATCTTTTTCGTGTTATTTGTCTTTGTTTAGTTAGTATTTTTCTCTTTAATGTTTGTCGTTTTGTTCTAATGTATCCAACTGTTTGTGTATGAGGTGTGATTACAAGGTCGTATTTTTTGTTATTTATTTCACAATTGTGTAAAACGATTGTTTGTTTATTTCCTAGGTTTTTAAATGACATAAGGTTTTGGATGACGGATGCAAAAGGTTGTTAAATGATTTCTATTCGCTTAAACTGTTAGTCCTTACGATTTTTTTGTTAGCCTAACCTGGGTCTATTTGTTCAGGGTTGGGGAGAAAAGTATATCGATTCCGAAGAATGATTTTATACTTTCTCGTGGCTAGTATAAGCTAAGGTGTTAACTTACTTAATCTTACTTAAGGGTAGTGATTGTGTTCAGGGTTGGAGAATAGTAAATCGATCCACAGGGTTCAGGTATAATTAGAACGCGAGTAGTTCGTTAGATACTATTTTAAACTTACTAAGTCTAAGATTTATCCTGGGTCTGGTAAGAGGGGGGATCAAGTGAAGGATGAATAACCGAAGTTCTTCACTGTTTATCCTAATTTGAATGATTAGTTTTGTTCAAAAATTTCTATTAGTCCTGGGTTTTTAGAAAGGGTTGGATAGTGAATCGACGTTTGAGGTCGTTAGACACTCGTTTAGTGGGTGGGGGAGAACAAAGTTGTTCTTTTTGATCCAAGGATAGGCCTTGATGATCAAGTTTTAAATTTAATTAAATAGAAAATGATTTAAGATCCAAGGATAAGCCTTGATGATCTGATTTTAAAATTAAGCGAATTTAAGTTTAAAATGTTTTAAATTTGTGTAAAGAATAGATTTAGTATTTTTATGATATTAGTGAGCTTATGATTGCTGTTATGTTTAGGCGATGAAGCTGGAACAACAGGATGATTTATAATTACTAATCATTTTTTGTCATGCTACTAATTTTTATTTTGATTTTTCAATAAATATTTTTCAAACATGTTTTGTATATTACTGCAGAATTTTGGAAAACGATCTGAGATCTTTTTATCAATCGTTATCGTATATTAATAATTTTGTTTAGCGCCTGAAATGATTTTGAAGATTGACTTCAAAATTTTACGTTTGCAAATGAAAATCTAAATTCATTGCTAGTAGTATTCTAAATACAAAAGTTTGTGTTGGCTTTTGCCGAACTATCATATAACTATATGGTAAATTTCTGCTTTGTCGTATGTCGTCTCTGGTTCGAGGTCTTCTTCCAATTCCGGGTAGTTCTGTTATCGTTCGGAATATTGGCTCTGATCTATTGAGTCGTAGAGACATTTCGATTAAATTATTGTCGTATAACATTTTGTAAATGTTTTGTCTAAATTCTAATCTATTATTGGTTAATGCTAAGCTATTAAGGTCTTGTTCGAGACTTATGGTCGCACCAGATGAGTTATGACCGATGGGTATAACTCATAGAGTAATTTCGGATAGGGCACACCGTCTGCTCGTCACGCTATCTTATTTTCGGCCGGATAGATTCGTGCAACTTCTTAGTCTAATACCGATCCTAATCTTACTCTTATACTATCTAGTCTCAGGTTGTTTAACTAGTCTCTGCTAGGCTCAATAGATCTAGGGTATACTGGTTTATTGCGGCTGCTGAAGTACTCGGGAGAGTTCAACTAATTTCTAAGTTAAATTCAAATCTCTCTGGTGCTGAAATTACAAGTAATTTCAGCACTTACAAATAAGTGGATTGTTAGTTAGATGGATCATGATTGGTTAATATTAAATACTTTACATTGGTAAAATATCTAATTTATCCAATCATAAAATGTAGTTTAGATCAGGTTCCAACTCGGGCTCTTCTATGAAATTTATCATTTGAATTTATTTGCTCAAAGCTTGTATAGAAAAGTCGAAATGGGAAAAAAAAAATTAAATGTCTGAAACTTTATGGGAGGGGTAAGCTATTCACAGGTCCCGATTTTTTTCATTTGATTTCTAGCATAAGAATTCACATAAAATTCTTACAACATAAACAGGTAGGCTTACAAGATTGTTTCAAGATTTTGAATTGTACAAAGACCTGGGCTATTAATTGCTCCTCGCGGTGGAGAACTTTCATGCGCGAAGGAGCCGAATGCAAATGCGCGAAAATTATGTACAACCAATCAGAGTTTAGTATTCGTAAAATCGAAAGATATAAGTGACTTCAGTAAGTTTTGAAAAGTTGTAAGAGCGTTGCTGGTTGAAAGTTTTCGCCCATTCTGTCTTTTGTGCAGGACATTAGTCCCCGTCTGAGTGCTTAGTAATAGGAAAAATCATAAACTTTTTTTTGTTAATTTTGTTGATTCAGTCATCTTCGGTCTGTTCGCGTGTGCATTCGGGACTGACAAATATGGAATGTACGAAGAGCCCTGGAAGATGAAACTCATATTTCTGTGGGGTGGTTTCGTAGCCACTGTACTTGCTCTAATCATGGGCGTGTTAGTGGTCGTGTTCAGAAACACAGAACGAGTCAACTTCGAGAAGTGAAGAAAGAAAGAACTTTCTAGAAAATCTATGCAGATTCGAATACGCAAGTTTAGTTTTGCTTACCGCTACTTTCGATCGGTCTTTTGAAAATCAGTAATCTGCCCTTGGTCTTTCTCCGTTATGATTTGCCCTATCCTTCTAAATTTGACAATCAATTAAGCGTAAGCCCTTCTTGAATAGCCTAACATATTTTTTATGAAAAAAAACTTTTCCCTAATTGCACAAATAATACTTGAAAAATATCTAAAGCTCTTTATAAAGTTTCATGACTTATTTTGCTACGAAAGCTTTGAAATTATGCGCAGATTGTAGAGCGGTGGTTTCAATACTTCCCAAGAAAAGTAAGTTTCTTTTCAGGTTCAGAGGATTTAAAATCTTGGAAGAAAAATCAGCAGCCGAACATGAAAATTAAAGGATTAATGAATTGAATATCAGGAAAACTGGATTGAAAAATGGAACTTTGATTGATTGGAACCAAAATAGATGATTGATAATATTCTTTATGATCGAAATTGAACTCAATTCTCATTTTTCATTTAAGATAATGTATATGTGCAAAACAAAACTCATCTCTAAAAAATTCGCAAATTTAAATTAGTAGTACGACATCGGTGCATTGACAAAATGCCATCATGATGTTAGTTCGTTGCGAGTCACTGTCAACAGTTTTCTAAAGCAGTTTAAGCATATGTTAAATATATTGCGGGTTATAATTCTCATCACATTTTTGACCGATTTTTGATTGTCGGAATCTTGTTCACGGGGTGTCTCTCGCTACTACTCGTGGGTTCGGTTTTGGCATCGACAATCCATCTCGTAGCAATCCCTGCCTCAGACAGGCGTTGATAACCGAAGTGACGTCATCTAGATTTTTCAAATCTTTCACTTCCACTTCCAGAATTTGAAAAGGTTTTGCAGCAACTAGCGAGTCGAAGCCGATATAGTTACGAATTTTGCTCCTGCGAAATCGGAAAGTTTGAGCAGATCTATTCGACGTGATAGATTTTAGATTAAAATTATGTTTTTAACATATCAAAACTTCATGTGAAATCTTTGAAAACAGAGCTCAAGAAACAAGCTTAACTGAAAAATTTATGGTTCTAAATTGATTTTTTTTCGGTATTTTTTAGCTAACTACTTTTTCTTATACTTAATTTCTGTTTACTGAGGATACTTAAAAGTCGCTCTTCCACCAAGTATGTCTGCTTTAATCTTACCTGTCAATTCTAGATTCTGATTGGCCCTTGCTGTTGTAGATGATAGCCAATGGGGGCACAGATTGGTTCTTGCGTAGAAAAGGCATGTGGATGTTGAGATCGTAATCGTCCACGTTTTCTTTGGTGCAGTCTAGAAATATGGCGAGACAGTTGATCTGGTTCAACACAGGTGTGAATTCTTTCTCCATCCGGAAGTCAAACCCTGGCTCACAAAAATGCACCTAAAATATCTCAACACTTACCTTTGCTTCTCTCAATTTTTAGGAAGAAAACAGGTCTAAAATCATAAAATTGGCCTGAATGCTGACATTATCTCCCGATTCATTGTATTTACCAACCCTCCCCGGGTCGAGCTTGTGATTTTTTGATCAGACGGTCACGACCAATTTTTGGTATGTCCAGATTATCGCGACCAAAATTGATTTTTTTTCAGACCGCCGCGAAGGAACTTTCATTTTTCCAGACTCTGTTGACCGAAACAATGTGTCCGCAACCGCTGGGACCGGAAAAAGATAACTGCGAACGGCGCAAACCAAGAAAAATTAACCACAACAGACGCGACCGAAGCGAAATTAACCGCGACTGGCGCAACCAAAAAAAAAACAATAATCGCGACCAGCGCGAGCGAGAAAAAATCAACCGCGACCGGCCAGACGCAACAAAAATAAGTAACCGCGACCAGGGCTTGCGATTTACGTTGGGATCATCAATTGATTAGTTTCAATCGTCTCGAAGCGGGCTCGAAATTTTTTTTTCGACAAGCTATGTTTTGACTACGTTCGACCGAGGAAAAACATTTCGACTGAGTTCAACCACACAGTTTTTTGACCGATGGAAAAACCTTAACTTGTGTTTGACTGAATAAAAATTTAGATTGCTTTCGATTATTAAAATTACATATATACTGGTTTATTTTGCTGTTTGCAACCGTTTTACAGTTTTTAAAGCAAAATTATCCGACAAACATTAAAAAGTAAAATCAAATTAGTTTTGGGATCAAAGCAATTGCTAGCTGCTTGTGATTTCAAGTTTCGACCATGTATTGGATAATTTTAGACTATGTCAAGGCGAAGATACCGACGCTGCTGTGATTAGTTTTTAGACCATGCTGCGGCTTAACTTTTGATCATTCCGTCAAAAATATTTCGAATAGCTTTTTCGACCCTGTCGCGACTAAGTTTTCGACAATCGCGACCTTACTACGTTATTTCCAGACTTGCCTTCGTTTATTTTTCAACCATCGCCACCGAGATACGACAATTTCAGGATTCAAAACCCTGTCCAAGCTATGGATTTTTGGTCCCGTAATTAACAACGGCGCGACCGAGACGAAGTTACAACAAGACTGCTCGTATCAGGGCGAAGCCCTGAATGTTCCGACTGCCTTTTAGGGTTTATTGAGCAGTAATAACATTAAAAAAATAAATGAAATAAGACAAAATGAAAAATTTTTTTTTCTAAACTTTGAAATTTTTCATGAAAATCATCCGCCCACACGCCATATAAAGTACAAAAGAATAGATTTCGCTCCTTGTAACAAATCATAATGGCAAATAAGCTTCTTTCAACCAATTTGGAACGATTTCTAAGACGGATTAACTCTCCGCTTACGCGTTAAAAGCGCGAAATATATCGCGCGTTAATTGCACCAAATTGGCCAAAATGGAAATCTTTAAACCCCTATAACTTTACGAAAAATGATCACAGGTGAAATATCTTTTCAAATTTGAGCTCAAGACAACAATACCTTTCGAATGATATAAAAAAATTCTGTCAAAAATGGCAAGTTAAAAAGTCGAAATTTGTCTGAAGAAAAAAAACCCACCCGAATTGCCAGCCCTATTAAGAAGTATTTCAACATTTAAGCTTTCCAGAAGTTTTTACCACGAATCTTCCCTTTTTAGTTTAGGGGGAATAAGTTTACGAGCTAGTGCTAGCAATTGATGTCAACTGTGTTATATATACATCTGATTTAGCGTACAGAAAATGGAATAAGCTGTATTCATCACTCAATTTTACTTGGTTGATTCATCTGGGTCAAAGACAACATATTGGCAAAACATGAAGCCGAGAAACATTCAAGCGCAAACTGATACAAACTAAAGGCTTCAAAACACCAGAAATGTGAAATATAAAAAAAACAATTTGTATTTTGTTTCAAGGTTACCTTAATGGCTGCGAAATCCTTCCTTTTGATGGCCGTTATTGAAATTTTTTTATTCACTCCATTAACAAGACTGCCTGCCCGTATACCAGGACAGATGTTCCAGCGTTCCAGTAGTTTAAATAAATGTATGAAGAAAATTTTGTCAAAAATTTTTTGACTACGCATATATGAAATATTAAAGTTGTTATTGTCCCGAAAGTGACGGAATATTTGTGCTCGAGGTGGTTTTTTTTACTTCAGACAATTTTCGACATTTTTATTAGCCATTTTTGACGGAACGTTTTTTATATTATTCGAAAGGTATTGTTTTCCTGAGCTAAAATTCGAAAAGATATTTCACCTGTGATTGTTTTTCGTAAAGTTATGGGGGTTTAAAAATTGCCACTTTGGCTATTTGGCACAATTAACGCGCAATATAATTCGCGCTATTAACGCGTAAGCGGAGATTTAATCCGTCTTAGAAATCGTTCAAAGTAGTTTAAAAGCTTATTTGCCATAATTGATTTATTACTAGTAGCGAATTTAATCACTTTGAACTTTATATGGCGTGTGGCGGGATGATTTTCACAAAAAATGTCAAATTAATTCTTTTCCTTTTATTTTATTGCAGCGTTTTGGAGATCAGCCTCACGACGTACTAAAAGATTAGCCGCTTGATATCTGAGTTGCTTAACTGTGGAGCAACGCATTATAGATTCTTCAGAAAGTGTTTAAATTGGACTTTTTTTTGGTTTTTTCAGTTATTTGTTATCTGTCCAGCTATGATAATGCCGTTTTTTATGCTTTAAAGATTTCTTTGGTTTCTTCAATGGTATCAGTTTATGTTAAATTGGTTTGGTTGCTCCGTGAAAAGTTGTTTGTAGGGTGAAAGCTTGTAGGGGTACAAAAGATACCATACCAAAAGCTCCCATGACAAAAGATATCATACCAAAAGATCCCTTGTATAAAAGACCATACCATAAAATCCCATGCCAATTAAGAAAATCCCATGAATTAAGAACAAAAATCATGATCAAATTGTAAGCAGAAATAAATCTAGAATATGATATCTCAATTAGGTTCGCGCTATTAAAAAACAATACAAATTTAAGATAACTAAATTTAAACTGGACTCATTTTTGGGATTAGGATAGTGCCAACATGTGCTTTATTTATTTAGTGTTAATATGGCAATGAATTAGAACAATTCAATTGAAAATGTATACACTCTGCATTCATTATCTCCCTCTTTAACTCATAGAATAGTCAAAAATAAAATCTTTTGTTTGGGCAACCTCACAAAAAGGCCAAACACTGATTATTCTTGACGGCCGTGAATTTCAAAAGAAACGCAAGACGAAGACAACGACACACTGGCGCTGCAGCAAATGGAGATCGTATAAATGCCCGAAAACTTTAATCAATTCTGGGAGCGTAATAATCTCACAGAGCAACGAGCATAGTCATGAGCTCAACGCAGGACGCTCAGAAGCTCGGCAACTACTTCAGCAAATGAAGGAGACAGTTAGGAATCAATTTAATCCAGTAAACAGCCAGATAATCGCAACTAGTTTGCAATTGGTGCAGGACGAAAAAGCAACCCAACTGTCGTTGTCCTCCCGGTTGCGAATTTTAAACAGAAGTAAACAAACGACATCCATGCCCACTATTACTCGATCGTTTTAAGCAATTTTGTCTTTTTGATAGCGGAAAACAAGATAAGTAACGCATATTATTTTTTGGCGACATTGAGAACCTCAATGCACTCAAATTGTACAACAAAACCTGGCTTGTAGACGGTACTTTCAAAATTTGACCCAGTCAGGTTTACCAGCTGTACACTGTACATATTTCAACGTTTAAGCTTTCAGGATTTTTTACCAAGTAACGAATCTCCCCTTTTTAGTTTAGGGGGAATAAGTTTACGAGCTACTACTAGCAATTGATGTCAACTGTGTTATATATACATCTGATTAAGCGTACAGAAAAAGGATTAAGCTGTATTCATCACTCAATATTACTTGGTTGATTCATCTGGGTCAAAGACAACATTTTGGCAAAACATTAGGCCGAGAAACATTCAAGCGCAAACTGATACAAACTAAAGGCTTCAAAACACCAGAAATGTGAATTATAAAAAAAAACAATTTGTATTTTGTTTCAAGGTTACCTAATGGCTGCGAAATCCTTTTGATGGCCCTTTTTGAAATTTTTTTGTTCACTTCATTAACAAGATTGCTTGCCCGTATACCAGGACAGATGTTCCAGCGTTTCAGTATTTTAAAAAAGTGTATGAAGAAAATTTTGTCAAAACAAATTTTTTGACTACGCATATATGAAATATTAAAGTTGTTATTGTCCCGAAAGTGACGGAATATTTGTGCTCGAGGTGGTTTTTTTTTTACTTCAGACAATTTTCGACATTTTTATTAGCCATTTTTGACGGAACGTTTTTTATATCATTCGAAAGGTATTGTTTTCCTGAGCTAAAATTTGAAAAGATATTTCACCTGTGATTGTTTTTCGTAAAGTTATGGGGGTTTAAAAATTGCCACTTTGGCTATTTGGCACAATTAACGCGCGATATATTTCGCGCTATTAACGCGTAGGCGGTGATTTAATCCGTCTTAGAAATCGTTCCAAGTAGTTTAAAAGCTTATTTGCCATAATTGATTTATTAGTAGTTGCGAAATATATCACTTTGAACTTTATATGGCGTGTGGCGGGATGTTTTCACAAAAAAAGTCAAATAGATTTTTTTCCTTTTATTTTATTGCATTTAATTTTTTCATATTATTACTGCTCCATAGATCTTAAAGGCAGTCAGAACATTTAGGGCTTTGCCCTATTACGAGCAGTCTTGTTTGAATTGTATAGGGAATTAAAATGACTGTTTAGCTGGCTTAAAATCAATTTAGAACGCTTTGGATTGCAGTATATATAACGATGCATAAATTATTTGCGTTGCGCTTCCAGCGTCAAAAGCATCAAAACGCACATAAATTAGTTGAACGTTGCCAAACAGCCCCATTTCAAACCACTAGGTTTTCTCAAAAAAGTAGGAAAAACGATTTTTTTTATAAATGTCAACTCAAAGAAACTATGTCTTCATTTAGTCAAAAACTATAACAAGACTGCTCGTATTTGGGCAAAACCTTGAATGTTTCGATTGCTTTTCAAGGTTTATGGAGCAGAAATATCATGAAAAAACTAAATGTTATAAAATGAAATGGAAATTTTTTTCTAATTTTTGAAGTTTTTATTTGAAAATCATCCCCCACACCCCATATAAAATAAAAAAAGAATAGATTTCGTTCCTTGTAACAATTCATTTATGGCAAAGAAGCTTCTTTGCACCAATGTCGAATGATTTCTAAGACGGATTAAATCTGCGCTTACGCGTTAATAGCGCGAACTATATCGCGCGTTAATTCCCAAATTGATCAAAATGGCCATCTTCAAACCCCCATATTTTGATCGAAAATGACCAAAGATGAAATAATTTTTCAAAATCAAGCTCAAAACAACAATAATTTTTGAGAGATAAAAAAAATCCGTCAAAAATGGCTTGTTAAAAAGTCAAATTTTGTCTGAAGAAAAAAGCCATCCGAGCACAAGTATTCCGTTGTTTTCGTATCGAAAATCGGAACAAAAATTTTGTTTCAATCGACAAAAATGCTCTGAATGAATATACCACCTGAAACATATACATTTTGTTCAAAAATTGAATAAAAGCATTCTATGGTGTTTTATTTATATCTCTATGAGACAACCAACAAGACTGTTCGTACCAGGGTACAGTCTTGAATGTCCGAATTGCCGTTAAAAGTTATCAAAAAAGAAACTTTTTTGCTTAAATTAGATGATTGAAATGAGCGAACGAAAAATCGTTTGTTCCGACTTTCGAAGAAAGTACGGAATATTAACGCATGGGGTAGTTTTTTTATTCAGTCAACATTGGACTTTTTAACAGAGCATTGTTGGCTGAAATTTGGAGAATAAAAGTATACAACACTGCTCGTATCAGGGCGAAGCCCTGAATGTTCTGACTGCCTTTTAAGGTTTTATGGAGCAGTAATAACATTACAAAATTAAATGTAATAAAATTTTTAAAAATTGTTTTTTTTTTTAAATTAAAATTTTTTTAATGAAAATCATCCCCCCACACGTCATTTAAAGTACAAAAAGATAGATTTAGCTTCCTCTTAACCAATTATGGCTATACATCAATTATGGCAAATAAGCTTCTTTTAACCAATTTGGAACGATTTTAAGACGGATTAACTCTCCGCTTACGCGTTAATAGCGCGAAATATATAACGCGTTAATTGTCCCAATTTGGCCAAAATGGCAATCTTTAAACCCCCATAACTTTACGAAAAATGATCACAGGTGAAATATATTTTCAAATTTGAGCTCAGGACAACAATACCTTTCGAATGATATAAAAAAATTCCGTCAAAAATGGCTAGTTAAAAAGTCGAAATTTGTCTGAAGAAAAAAAAAACCCACCCCGAGCACAAATATTCCGTTACTTTCGTATCAAAAGTCGGAACAAAAAAGCATTAATGTTCAAAAGAGTTTCAGAAGATCACTCTACAATTGAAGCTAATTAGAACATCATTTAAATTGTTCTCCATTGATCCCAGTTGTTCAGAAGTTTCTAGAGCACAAGTTTTTATTTACTATCTTTCACTTTCGTTTTCGCACGCACACTCTTTGTCCCAATCTTCGTTCAGAAGATTTTTTCGACGTTCTAAAAAAACTATAAATTTCACTTTCTTCTTCGTGTTCTGCCTCTTGTTTTCTTATCTTTCATTGTACAATAATCTAAAATGTTCCAGAATATTCTATTTATTTGTTTACCTTAACTTTCTTGTCTTCCCACTCGTAGTCCTCTGGGTCGAATCTCTTGAATGCGATGTCCACGTAGTCCCTTTCAGTCAAAGTGGCACAAGTCCTCGCCATCATCTCACTCCGCACTCTCTTCGAATCGACATCCGCGAACTTATCCGCCTTTTCCTTCTCGTCCCCGAAGTGGTCATAGCACGACTCACGGAACAACGTCTTGCCAGAACCTGTGTAAAAGAATACGTAGTATATAAACCAGCCGAAGTATCAACCAGCCGAAAATGCGCAAGTGTTATATAATATTTATGCAACAATTATGTAACAGTCACGAAAATTATGCAAATTCACTATTATGATGTAAATTTTCGGTTGGCTTATATACTCTGCGCATTTTCGGTTGGTTTATACTTCGCCTGGTTTATTTACTCTCAAAAGAATAGTTCCTGCTAATTCTGGATACGATAAGGCGAGGAGGGATACCAATTTGAGAGTGTTCGCCTCTTTCGAAGCAAGATTTGAGCGGTTTTTTAGACGATTGCGCTCAAAATCGTGCTTAAAAATTAGCGGTTTTTGAGCGATTTAAAAAAAAAAAACGCTCAAAAAACCGCTCAAGATTTGAGCGGTTTGAGCGGTTTTTTTAGACAATTACGCTCAAAATCTTGCTTCCAAATGAGCGGTTTGAGCGGTTTTTGAACGGTTTATCTAAAAAAATCGCTCAAAAACCGCGCAAGATTTGAGCGGTTTGAGCGGTTTTTTTAGACAATTACGCTCAAAATCTTGCTTCCAAATGAGCGGTTTGAGCGGTTTTTGAACGGTTTATCTAAAAAAACCGCTCAAAAACCGCGCAAGATTTGAGCGGTTTGAGCGGTTTTTTTAGACAATTACGCTCAAAATCTTGCTTCGAAATGAGCGGTTTGAGCGGTTTTTGAACGGTTTATCTAAAAAAACCGCTCAAAAACCGCGCAAATCTTGCGCGGTTTTTGAGCGGTTTTTTTAGATAAACCGCTCAAAACCGTTCAAATCTTGCGCGGTTTTTGAGCGGTTTTTTTAGATAAACCGTTCAAAAACCGCTCAAACCGCTCATTTTGAAGCAAGATTTTGAGCGTAATTGTCTAAAAAAAACCGCTCAAACCGCTCAAATCTTGCTTCAAATTAGGTGAAAAATCTCGACTCGGGGAATCACCGTTCAAGATAAATGACAATGGCTAAAATGAGGGGCGTATTAAAAAGAAAGAGCGGGTCTGAACGCCCCCTTTCAATTCTCTTACAGCAAAAAAGATTTTCTTAAACTATTCGCTTATGTTCCGACAAAAAGGTAACACCTTCTTAGCTTTTCTCCGTAAAATTAAATTGTTCGATAACCCAAACCCCTTTCTCGATAACCTTAGATCTTGTTACTCAGAGTGGAGTCTTAAAATTCAGTGCTGATTTAAAATAACCGGACAAAACGCCCGGGTTGACCTCCATACGCTAAAAATGTTGGTCATACAATTCTACAATAGAAAAATGGTTATCTATCATACAAATGCAAACATGGAGTAAATAGAAAATTGTAGGCATATTTTCAATGGCAGCTTTTTCTATTTAAAATTTTTGAAATTTAAGGAAGTTTTTTCCTCTTCTTAGTCGCAAAATCATTTCAATGCTCAAAACTCGAGTAAATTTTTCCGATTTTTTTTCTCTGATATAGTACAGGCTGAAATTTTCATGCAAATGAATCAAAATTGACAATGAATTTCCTCTGTGCACCCAACTTGAATTTTTTTTTCCTTTTTTAATATGTAAAATAAAAAGTTTTATCTGTCAAAACAAAACAAGCCACGATTTCAAGCCACTAAAATTTCTGGAGCAAAAGTTTTCTAGCCATATACAAAAATGTACTAGTCTGAGTGAAACTTACCGTAATATGTTAGATGGCTTATCTCTGATAGCAGTTTATGTGTGATGTTATTCCACAATCTGAAGGGTTCACTAATTGGAGAAAAATTTGGTTATTTTGTGTTCATTCAATATTTGTGTTCATTCAAATTTAATATGAACAGTTTAAATATAAGCAGCATATAGTACAGCTACATCAAAAACTCTCCCCTCTCATTGCCAAAATCGTTCACTACAAATTGTATATTTTCGTTTTCAATTCAAGACTTTACAAAGATTATGTAGAACCAGTATTGCAACATGGAGTTTTATTATAAGCATTTTACGCAATTATTTTTTTAACTTGCAAAGAACGGATTTTGAGAAAAATTAAGAAGGATCACAAATTTTCCACAAGCAAAGACATTTATGTATATGAATTGATTAAAACAATGGCAAAAGTAACAAGACTGCTCGTATCAGGGCAAAGCCCTGAATGTTCCGACTGCCTTTTAAGGTTTATGGAGCAGTAATAACAATTAAAATGATTCAATAAAATTCAATAAAATGAAACAAAACAAAATATATTTTTTTCTAAAATGTGAAATTTTTTTAAATGAAAATCATCACCCCACACGCCATATAAAGTACAAAAGGATAGATTTCGCTCCCTGTAACAAACCAATTATGACAAATAAGCTTCTTTTAACCAATTTGGAACGATTTCTAAGACGGATTAACTCTCCGCTTACGCGTTAATAGCGCGAAATATATCGCGCGTTAATTGTCCCAAATTGGCCAAAATGGCAATCTTTAAACCCCCGTAACTTTACGAAAAATGATCACAGGTAAAATACTTTTTCAAATTTGAGCTCAGGACAACGATACTTTTCGAGTGATATAACAATTTCTGTCAAAAATGACTAGTTAAAAAGTCAAAATTTGTCTGAAGAAAAAAAACCCACCCCGAGCACAAATATTCCGTTACTTTCGTATCGAAAGTCGGAACAATAAAATATAACATCCATGCTCCACAATCAGCAGCGTAGTATCAAATGAAAACATTGAGCAACGTATCAAACATAAAAAAAAGCTGCTCGTATCAGGGCGAAGCCCTGAATGTTCCGACTGCCTTTTAAGGTTTATAGAGCAGCAGTAATAACATAAAAAAACTAAATGAAACAAAATAAAATGAATTTTTTTTTTCTTCTAAAATTCAAAATTTTTTATAAAAAAATCATCCCCCCAACACGCCATATACAGTATAAAAAGATAGATTTCGTTCCTTGTAACAAATCAATTATGACAAAAAAGCTTCGTTCAACCAATTTGGAACGATTGATAAGTCGGATTAAATCTCCGCTTACACGTTAATAGCGGGAATTATATCACGCGTTAATTGTCCCAAATTGATCAAAATGGCAATTTTTAAACCCTCATAACCTTACAAAAAATGATCACAGGTGAAATATCTTTTCAAATTTAAGCTTAGAACAACAATACCTTTTGAATCATATAAAAAATTCCGTCAAAAATGGCTACTTAAAAAGTCGAAATTTGTCTGTAGAAAAAAAACCCACCCCGAGCTCAAATATTCCGTTACTTTTGTATCAAAAGTCATAACAAAAAAAAACGCCTTACAAACAAAAAAAGGTACATCAATTAAGTTTAAGTATAAGATGTTTAAGTAGTTTAAATATTGCAACTAGTTTAAGTATAAGAAAGCTACTTAGTTTGAAAAAAGTTTTATTCATGAATGCAGCAATGAAAACAAAAGAAAAAGAAATGACAATTTGATGCATCAATTTCAAGATTTGAACATAGTAGGCATAAAGATCTTAAACTAATTATTGTTCCGACTTTCGATAAGAAAGTAACGGAACATTTGTGCTCGGGGTGGGTTTTTTTTCTTCAGACAAAATTCGACTTTTTAACTAGCCAATTTTTGACGGAATTTTTTTATACCATTCGAAAGCTTTTGCTCTCCTGAGCTCAAATTTGAAAAGATATTTCACCTGTGATCATTTTTTTCGTAAAGTTACGGGGATTTAAAGATTGCCATTTTGGCCAATTTGGGACAATTAACGCGCGATATATTTCGCGCTATTAACGCGTAAGCGGAGAGTTAATCCGTCTTAGAAATCGTTCCAAATTGGTTGAAAGAGCCTTATTTGCCATAGTTGATTTGTTGCAAGGAGCGAAATCTATCCTTTTGTACTTTATATGGCGTGTGGGGGGATGATTTTCATAAAAGATTTCAAATTTCAGAATTTTTTTCATTTTGTTTTGTTTCATTTAATTTTTTAATGTTATTACTGCTCCATAAATCTTAAAAGGCAGTCGGAACATTCAGGGCTTCGCCCTGATACGAGCAGTCTTGTTTACTTAGCACTCTTCTTATTATACTGAGCGCTCGTGATAGCAGCGACCATCATCAAATAGCACAGACGATATTGCAGCTAACTGCCCATCAAAATAACGAAGATCGAGACTTACGCGAGATAAATTTTTTTGTTCAATATCAAACCATTGAGAAAATTGTTTCATGGTTCGATATTTAAGACTAGCTCATGTCAATAACTAGGAACCCGGTGTTGCAGAGGCAAAATTTTGTCAACCTGCCTTGGAAAAGAATTCGAATCACGTGTGTTTAGTGGTTCGGTCTATTCGCTAAAAACCTGTAAGAACTCCGAAGCGTGCACTTATTTCTTTTTCACGGATGTAACGTTTTAAGGAGAGTTTAACGAAAGATAATGGATTTGAGATAGCGTCAAGGCGTTCACCTAAGTATTATGGATAATAATTGGTTATAATCGATTTCCGATATAATTATTCCATAATAATCGACTATGGATGTTGCAGTTGCAAAACATTTGTCGAACTGCCCGAGCCAGAAGAGAGCTGAAATCACATGCAGTTATAATGACTTGGTCAAATTGTTCCAAAGTCCTTATAAACACATAATACGCATGCGCTAATTTCTCTCTCCGTCAAGTAAAGTTTTAATGAGATTTTAGCGACTGAGTTAGAGTCACTTAAAGGTGTTCACATAAGTATAATGGATATTGATTAGGTACAATGGGTTTTAGAGACTACTTTACTTCTTTATGACCGATTATGGATTAAAATTTCAGAACGCGCAATTGATTATATTGCCATTGCAATCGATGATATTCGAGAAAACTAAGCCCACTATGATTTAAAATGTGCGTGTATAAACTACATTTTTTTTCAACAATTTTCAATTATTTTCGTCAACATAAGCTATTAAAATGATTCTTATAGAGAACAAAAACACACCCGTTCTGACAAAAAATGAATTGCAATCGTTTTTATACAGACAAAGTAGCAGAGACCTTGAAAAACCGATTTGAGTCGATTTCAAATCGATTTAGTTTAATACAAAAACTTAGCATAAAAATCAATTTCGATCGATTTTAAATCGACTCGAATCTTTTTGTCAACGTTTTTTGGTTTCGTTTTTGTACGTATTAGAGTGACAATAAAATCATTTTGAATAACTTTTTAACGAATTTTTTCTATACCAATTTTATACATATTATTTTCAGGTTTTCTACATTATCAAACAACAGAGAAACAGTAGAAATAAAAGTTTAACATATGCTTTTCGATTGACTTTTCGTTCTTTTGTTTGGCCTGAAAATAGCCTATGAAGATAATTATTGTTATCTGAAACTTCTGCGCCGAAAATGATGTTTCCTTATTTGATAATCTAATTATATGGTATTTTCCTAACACAATTGAGCCTAGAACGTTGATAACATAAGTGACATTTAGAAAGATTTTGCATAGCTGTACTTCTCGTTACCGCGAGAACCCTTACCTATGGACATTTGAAAGGAACCCAATTAAACGCAAAAGTTTGCGTTACAAATCTTTCCTCGGGTGACTTTTGCCGTCTGTAGCTCTCCTTGAGAATTTCTCGAATATAAAAAATTGCTCAGCTTTGAAACAAAATTAGTTTTGCCAGGTCAGTTTTGTTGAGATGTTATTGAATTTTACTACTATCCAAAAATGCGTTTTTATGCGTACGAATCGAATTTTCTCTACTGTGAAAATCCTATGATCCATTCTAAATCAATTTACGTATTTAAATGGGCTATCTTAATTACTATATTTTCTGTACAAAAAAAATTGATTTAAATTTATTTCATTCTGAAGTTTTTCAGTGCGGGCATTATACACCATTATAGTTAATCTTAACCAAGTTTCTTTTTGAAAGTAAAACCGTATGTTTTTGCTAACATTTTGCAAAAATTTAAGAAGAAACTCCAATGAGAAGCTTCAAGTTAATTAGGATTAAACTTTGAAGTTTTATTCACGTTTATCGCTATCTTACCCGCACGTTCACCCTAGTAGATCAAAGTGGAAACTTTAGTTAAACTTTAGAATTAACAACTTAAGAAACTTTAGTTAAATTTTAAAACTAACAACAAAACCTCTGGCGTCAAATCCAGGCTCAAAAATGATTGACATAATTCGGCTTCTGAAGCAGAATTGTTATAGAGCTGCCGGTTTTCAATCATTCTGAAAAATTTGTAAAATTTATTAAAAATGAAAGCTGCAATTCTATTTCTCGGAAATACCAAATACGCACCTGTGCTCTACCCGAATAACCTTCCAACAAAAACTGCTTTTTTTCTCAGAAACACAAAAACGAATATATCAGCGGTTCTTCTGATTTACTATCTTGCTTCTTAAATGTGCTCTGCTCGTTTTTTCAATTTTTTTTTCGAAAAGCTATATTAGCCATACGTTTTTTATATAAACGTATGGCTAATAAGAGTTATCATACAGCAGCTATTTTTTCTACGAAGCCACAGAATTTGCTCTATACAGCAGCAAAAACCTTTGGGGCCAAGACTTGACTGTTTTTAGCTCAATAGAAATCTTTGATGTGTTTTGTTCTTGTCAAAGTTTTTGATTTGCTTTCACTACTTTTGTTTTGTATTAACACATCTAAATGAAATCATGCGCAAGTTCAAATTACTGTTCAAGTGGTCTACACCTCACACAAAACGCCAATCACAAAATTTCTACGTCGATCATCACAAAACGTCGATCATAAAACTTCGATCATAGTGCTTGCCAAATCCATTATCCTCAATTTTTTTTGAGAAATTTTTTAGCAGAATTAACTTGCCGCAAACACTGGAAAACACCGTCAACACAGAAAACTGGCAACAATGCGAAACAGAAAACTGGAAATTTTACAAAAAGTGTTGTTTGAAAAGTCTATTTTTCTGTACAAAAACAACCTTCCACAAAAATACTGACTACTCAGACAGAGAGACACCGGACAAAAATTACTGATTTGCTCTCGAAAGAATTTGGGACTCATTTTCCTTTCCTCCATCTTAAACGAGCATCATGGTTATGGTAAAATGGGTAGGTTTACAAGGTTAAACATGAAGACTAGGCATGTTTTGTTATAGCCTAATTAGACCGCGTGTGAGTTTTCAAATTAATCAAACATTAATGAAAAAATTCAAGTTGTAAAATTTCGCAGGTTGGGGTTTTGTATGAAACAGAGCTAAGCGTGACACTGAAAGATTTTTTGCTAACTCAGTTATGAAAACTTAGTACACTTTCCGATATTGGTTTCTCAATTGCTTTTCTGATTTTTCGAAAAGGTGTTTTTTCACTGCCCGTGGTTGTGTTCTAAACTTTTTGCTGCAAAGAATATGAACTAATTCGTATGGTCTTCTTTTTCCATGCAGGAGAGGATGCAGTGGACTGATTCGACTGGAAGTTCAGACGACCTATGATTCAGACGCCCATGTGACAAAAATTTTGAAATTTTTTTCAGTCTTCTGATAATTTCGATCAAGTTTTAAAGCTGTTTGGCGGGGAATGCTAACTTGGTTTTATGTTGGACTTTTTTAAAATTCAAAAATCTTTTTTTTTGCCCAGCACTAAAGAAAACGAGTTCTTTTTAAACAGTGGGTGAGACTTTTCATTTAGTAAGTTGGGAAGGCAGAGATTGGCAATCGATAGCAACAAAAGTTTTATGAAATTTTACCCTGCTGAGTTGTCGTGTTCAGTTATAGGTCAAATTCAACTATATGGATTTTTGGTCGAATGCTTAAATATTAATCGACCACCTCTTCTATCTTCACAGCGAAAAACTATCATGCATATTGTTCAATTTCAAAAAAGAGCACCTGGCAAAATTTTTTTGTCATATCTGTCATATCTGTTTTTGATTTTCTATGTTATGTTTTTTTCAACAATTTTTGGCATTCGCAAAGAAAACTCGTGAATAATGTTAAATAAAAGCCCTTTCGGTACAAGTGTGATAGAGGGGTCCCGATAAAAGCCAATTGTGAGAGAGGGGTCACAAATCACACTAACAGCCCCTCCCACTCTCCTGGTTGCCAATGTTTTTCCAAAGGGTCCCCCTTTGGTCTAACTTTACGTCATCCATTTTTGGCTCACTAACCTCAAAATTTTTCTAGAGGCACTTTTGGCGCCAATAAAGCTAATTTTTAGGGGGGAGCGCATGCCGAAAAAAAAGCGCTCCCCCCAAGCGCCGCCCCCTCCTAGAAAAAACGCCACTGAAAGAAACTAAATTGAACAACTTCGAGGTACTTTTTTTACCTTAGGGACCCGGTTACTTTCTTGGGACCCCCTATCACACTTTTACCACCCTTTCAGTCGTGATTAGGATTCCTAAAAACGACAAAAAAAGTCAAAATGTTTTTTTTTTTTTAATTTTTCTTATTTTCATATTTTTGTCGGAACATTCTATGTTACTAGCTCAGTAACACCCTATTCTTGTCTTTATTTACCTTTCATGCCCATCAAAAGCACCTTGCTTTGAGCCATGTTCTTGTCTGAGGTGAAATGGTCCAGGGCGGAGACAGTCTTGTTGAATTTGGACATGTTACTAAGGGTCAATTATAACAATGTAAAAAGCACAATAAATATTATTCAGAGAACAGCCTCTGCATAAAAATAACGGTAAGCAAAGTATATAAAAATTTAAATTGGTGCAATGAAAAGACTTCCTTTTATATCTATTTTGTACAGATCGTTTGAAGCTGTGCTGGTTGATCAAAATAGAATCGGCAATGGTGATAAATATTCAAAGAAGCAAGGGAAGCGCTATTTGTAGTAATACTGAACTTGTAGGTCGTAATTATTCCCTGAAACTGGGTAAAATTTGTATGGGACTGTAACTGTAATTCTATAAGCAGGAAAGTTATGGACGAAAGGAAAATCCACAGTTTCACGGAAATAGCGGTCTGGCTCAAGGCAATTGTGAAACACTTCTGCAAACGCTAGTTTGTACCAAATTTTGCAAAATTCGGAAACTTAGTTTCTGTTTAGCTAACATAGGTTGAAGTTAATGTTTACAAATATTCGAAGTTTTCTAAATCTATAAAATCTGTCTTTGCAGAATATCAAAGACTTTTGTCAAAGAGAAAAACGGAGACTTAAACTTTTGTGCAGGGTTTTTCAAAGAAGCGTAAAAACAAATAAAACTATAGTGAAACTTCTTTGAAATATCAAAGATATAAAACAAAACTTAACTTTGTATTACACAAACCATTTGCTCGAATGGTGAAACTCTAGTGCACTCGTATTTTCGTTCACTGATAATTTTAAAAAGTGTAGTGAGAAGTATAGTTTGGAATTACTCGAATTCTATTTCAGGTCTTTTCATAGGAATCAGAAATCAAATTCCAGTTTTAAATAAACCTTCAAAGTCTGCTCAACTGGTCAAATTGTTCAATGGTATATGTCGTCGTGGTACGTTCGAGTGCAAAGAAATTGCGGCGTTCGCTGAAAATAATCCCTGGGATTATATAAGGATAAGCTTCATATGTCCTTTTACCCCAGGGGGCAAATATAGAATTTAGGCGGTATAACCAACCGGTGGTTTGTTTTTAACTAGACAAATATCCCAGAGGAAGTAGCCATCACAAAGCAGGCAAATATTGATTCAACGAAATAAAAGGCTCGAGTTCAGAATGGCCCTCAAAATTATTTCCATATTCTTATGTTCTTAGGTTAGCACATTCATATGTTCTAAATTTTTTCTCTTGGTCACGTAATTTACAATTTTTCCCTCAATTAAAAAATCAGAAGTGTTTTTAAACCTTTTTCAAAGTTGTGTTCACATTTTTGTTCACGTTATAAAATAAAAAGATGCATCACTCAATTTTTTGAAAAAAAAAAAAAAACAATACTGGTTTACTAAAAATTAAAAAACAGTAACTAAACCAACTAAGCTTTTTCATCGTCTTTGTTGTATATCGAATTGCATTGACTGAACAATAAAAATAATGTCCTGTCCTATCATTTTCAACCGTTTCAATGGGTTAAATAAAATTGAGAGCGAAATCGTAGAAATAATGACAAGCCCCTGCGATTTTAGACTTTTTTCACTCAAGTAATAGAATTGATTTGTTCCTCATTTTTATAACTAATTTATGACCGAATTCCCCCCAAGGAGTTAAATTGAAAGACACCTAATTAAGCCTCCGGTAGAGAGAATATAGCTGATGAAATGAAGCACTTTATAATCCTCTTGTCTTGTTTCCAAGGAAAGTCTGCCATTTGCAATGGAAAATTCAGAATTTATTATTCTTAAGCTGAAGAATTTTCAAGGAAAGGACTATTCAAAAATATATAATGCGCAGGCAAGGTTTTTATTATCGGCGCGAAACTGAGCGTTCGTCGAGAATGTCTGCTTATAAATCCCTGCAACATTCACCATAAAATCGATAAAAAGTAGCAAAATGCATTTATTCCTCTTTCTTTTACTTCACAGACCATTTATTTTCGAAATGTTCTACTTGTCAAAATTGTTGAAAAAGCAGGAAAATGTACCATTTCATTTCCTAATTTCATGAGAAAAGCTTTTAAAGTAGAATTGGCTTGTTTCCCAGGGGCATATTTTTTTTTGGGGGGGGGGGGGGGGGGATGGCGTGTTGGGTGGACGCCTTCTTCTCAGAGATTCGATCCCCTCGCCAACCAAAGGGTACCCTCTTTGGGATTATTTTATGATACTCAATTTCGGTCGACCTTTGGCGCCAATATATTCTGTTTTTGAAGGCGCGCGCCGAAAAAACGCATTTTTTTTGGTCAAAATTTCTCAAATAGTGTTAAAAACTGCCTTTCTGACCTGTTTTTTCAAAAATTTGCCTGTGATGCGATTATTTTTTTAACAAAAATAGTGTCTTTAAGTATTCTGAGAGTGCACGAAAAATCAATTTGGCCGACCAAAAAAATGGTCGATAAACTTTTCGAAAACGTTTTGAAGATCCTAGAACCTCGAGAATCTCCTAGATCCGCCCCTGATGTCTCCTCCCATAATGGCCTAGTAAAAATATATACAACCAGACTACTCTGCGTTGATGTACGTACATTGGAAAGGGGCTATAATTTGTTGAAGAGCGGGGGTTGTATAACTTACTGAAGGGCGGGGGTTGCATAAATTGCTGATGGTGGTTAGTCGGGGCTATAATGGGTAGGAGTCTGAAATTGACCCTTGGTAGTTTATATCGACTAATTCCCCTTCCCGCCCGCTCGTAAAGTTAGAATATAAAATTGTTCAAAAATTGTTCACACGGCCTTTACTTTTAATCAGTATTTATCTTTGATAATTTCGAATTGATTTTATTAAGATAATACAATCGTAAAAAATGAAAAATTGAAGCTAAAACGACGAATAATAATGTCTTTCAAAATTGGTCACACTTCAAAGGCATAAGGACATAAAGCAATCATATGAAATTTGACTATGAAGCTGAATAAATTGGGAAGACTTCCTCTGAGACGGAGAATCAGGGTTTCCAAAATGACTCCCACAAAATTAAATCCGTAGGGAACAGGAAGCTGTCCACTTTTCAGTGATCGCATTCGCGTTTTCACTGAATGCGAGTTATTACTAGCTTCAGAGTTAAAGTGATATTATAACGAAAAAAATCTCGGAGAGAAGTCGTGATGGCGTAACAAAAAACACCGGTCTATTTCCAAACTGGTCAGGTTAGGTGGGAAAAAATGATCAAAAGTGACACTAGCAGTGTGGTTTTTAAAACGGTCCGCAAAACTCAACGTTAAATTGGAGCAAACTTGAACAACGAACTGAGAATTTCAAGCGTGATTGAAGTTAAAACAGAATATCAAAAATTTAAAGAGAATTATTGATGCAATCGCAGAGCCAGGATTACGGGTGAAATCTTTTTCAATAATAAATATTAGAAAACCAGATCAAAAGAATTATTTCATTTGAACTTTCCGTTGTAGTGACGTTCAAAATTCCATGTTTGTCACAAAAAAACGTAGAAGAATCAAGAAAAGTTATAAAATCATGAGATAAACGAAAACTCTTTGCTCGAAAATTAATAAGCTCCACTGATGGAATCGATAACAAATTTTATCTAGGTGCTAGTAAAAAACAGTGACTATAGAAATGAGTCTCTTTGTAAATGTTACGCATCTTAAGTCCTACCCAACAAAGTTTTCGATATAAAAATTGTTTTCAAAAACAATACAGTTGTATCGTTTTCGGAAACACAGTTTATATAGCGACATCAGTGGCGTGCGCAGAAACTTTTCTAGTGAGGGCGATTTTTTGAAAAAATTTTGAAAATTTTGCCGACCTTTTTTTTAGGTCGACCAATTTAGTTTTCTGAGCTCTGCTAAAGTAGTATAAGGACCGTGTTTTTTGAAACATTTTCTGCACCTCATGCAAATTTATCAAAAAAGGCCAAAAAGGTCGTTTTTAGGCACTATTTGGAAAGTTTTGCCCAAAATTGCTGTTTTTTTTTTCGCGTGCGCTCACCCCTCAAAATTAGACATATTGGAGCCGAAGGCGTCTTTAGAAAAACTTTCAGGTTCCTCACCGAAAAATGGATGTCATAATGTTATCCTGAAGAGGGACCCTTTGGAAATTTTGGCTACCAGAATTGAGGGGAGATCGCAAACCCTTCCTCGGCACGCTACTGATCGACATATACTTTAACATTTCTGCGACCCTAAAAGTCGAAAATTTAGTCGCGCACCTCGACCTGGGAAGACTGCTTGACTGCCAGTATTGGGGCAAAACTCTGAATGTTCCGACTGTCTTCTAAAATCTATGGAATATTGTTTGGTTTAGAAAAAAATATATAAAACTTTTTTTAAAAAAATTAAGAAAAATTATTTTTTTTTCGAATTTTTTGCGATAACCACCCCTCACACGCTATAATATTTTCAGCATATAGTTAAGTATAAACTAGATCAAATAGTTTTTCTCATATCAATTTGGAACGATTTCTAAGACAGTTTAACCGCTTACGCGTTAATAGCACAAAATATACAGCGCGTTAATTATCCTAAATCAACCAAATTGTCAACTTTTAAACCCCCATTGCTTCACCAAATTGATTAGAAAAAACACCGAGCACAAATACTTTGAATGTCGTAACAATCCCAAGAAAAACATAATCCGATGTAAGGTTTTTGTAATTCAGTATGTCTTTTTTTTCCATTCCAAATTTGCAAGTTTTCTTGCAGGATGCTTTGCTGCAGGATTGATGTCAGCAGAAAACCACCAGCAATTTAAAAAAATTTGTCGTACAGATTGTTTTTATAGATGTGATGTGACAGTTGTCAAAAATCTAAATGGATCGCTCTGGGAAACATAGATATACGGCAACCACATGATTTTTATTATTTTATGAACAAATTAGAAAGATTTATAATCGGAAGAAAAATCAGGCGTTTTAGAAGTGTTTATCGCAAACTTTTGTCCCACAGTGACAAAAAGCCGTCCAATTTTTAGTGATAGCTTTATCACTGATTGTGATGGATTTAAGTTACAATGTGGTTTTCAAAGCAGTATGTGAAACTCATTGATAAAAATTTGAAGCACGTTACAATAATAACGTCTTAGTTAGAATATTGAGAAATCAAACAGTTTTTTTTGGTGGCGTCCCTCATGCTTGAAGGTCCGAATGCTTGAAATTAATTTTAGCTTACTTTCAGCCAATCAGGATTGAGTATTCAAAATCTCAAAGTAAGAAAATAAATCCAGGCCATTAGTGTTAATATTGACCGATTAGATAATAAGCAGATGAGTTTTCAAGACTTAAAAATTCTTATGAAATTGAACTCATAAATCTTGATGTATATCTGAATAGTATTGCGGTTGTAACCCGCAATTTGTAATATTTTTGATTATTTTCCACTGATTTAAAACATTTTCTGTTAATATTGACTTCGATTTTGTGAGAAAGGCATTAATCCAATAGGAACGCTTAGCGATTTTGATTTGTTGAAACGTATCAAGCATTCGTTCCTTCAAGCATGAGGACCCTCCCCGTTTTTTGACGCATTTCATGGCACAAACTACGGGTTTTGAAAAAAAAACAAATTAAAAAGATTAGCATTAATGTTGTTAACCCTTAGCGAAAAAACTTTTAAAGTTGTATGTTTCTCACAGTAAAAAGGGTTTTGTCTTATTTCGAAATCTAAATTTTAAGGAATTCTATCTAAATTTTAAAGAATAATAAATTGAGAACTAAAATTTTAAAATAATTTTTGCCTCATAATTTTTTTCCCGGTAGTTGTTTTTTGTTAGGTTTTGATCCAGGGGCACTCCTCAATTTTTTGTCTTTTCATAAATTGATATACATTTGTGATAAGAGCTATCTAAAAAATTTTGCTCTTCTGATCCATCTAATATTGCAATTCAAACCTTTCAAGATACTTGTAGGGAATTTTAAAGTGAAATGCATTCACTTTTTTCTTCTTCTAAACATATATAACAAGACTCGAAAAATCAAATTGTTGCAAGATGTGCATTCTATTTTCAATGAAAATGCAGTATTTAGCATTCTACAGCTAAATAAATTAATTTTCACTTTCTTATTTTTTATACTTGAAAGGATATTTATAGTGAAAGTGGATATAGAGGAGTTGTCAAAAATTCATACGTTCATACAAAACTTTAAAATTTAAATCTATACTTTGCTAGAACTCACAATGATATAAATCATCAAAAAATGTTAATTTTTCAATTTAACAGATAATAAAAAGACCGCAGAATATTCTGTTAGCTCACAATCTAGGCAAAACTCTTGCAACTTTTGCGTTCCAAGTAAGTTAGGGTACAAAAATCTCAGGCCTTTTTGCTTTGGTTCTGAAGTTTGTTAATGATTTTCAAAGAATATCTACGTTTTTTTCTTACGGAAAGTTTTTGCTTGAAGAAATTGTGAAAAAAACTATATGGATAGTTTTCTAGAAAAGTTAAGTACGTTTCATCTGAAAACTCAACAGCCTTTAACTTTCATTTTGGGGCAATATTGTACGAGCTGAAAAATATATCGGGAAGCAGTTTAGTTTTAGGGATCAGATACCCAAATTTTTTGTCTAACCTATCAAACGTTTTTTTTTGAATTCAAGTTTGTCAACTTGCTTGTTCAACCCTTGCACGAGTTTTTGCATGCAGGGAAAGCAACTTTTTGCACGAGGCAAGTACAGGTAGTAAAAGTGCAAATTTTGGGTATAAGATTGGCTCAAACTCTTAATTTAAGTATCACAAAACCTCAGAGAAATACGTGTCAATTCTTGCCATATTTCTTATTAAAGGTTGGTTTGTTGCTTTACTTACGCTTTCTTGTTTTTCAATTATCTGACCTGTTTCAACATATTCATATTCAAATCCGTAAGAATAATTGTCTTCGTTTTATGTCACTGCTGCTAAGATGTCTGATAAGGACACTAGCGAGAAAAGTTTTCATCTACGCTTCATTTTTCAAAAAAAGTTCTTTAATTTTTTGTTAAAACTTCAATAGTGCACCGCAAACTTTGCTTCAGTATTTGACCCGCTTAATGATTTCAGTAGAGTTTCATTGTTTTTAATAAACTTTGAACGCAAAATCAATTTTGACCAGGTCGAGATTTGCAGTTTATGTTTCGACCGATTCGGGTCTATTACTGTTTAAAATTCTATTGCAAATTCTAAGTCTAAAAGCTTTTATAGTCAAACTCAAAGTCAAAACATAAAATCCAGTCAGCTGAAACATAAAGCCGAACACAAAATTGAAACAAAAAGTCTAACACAAGTCAAATAGATGGTCGAGATAATCGAAAAATGAAATTGGGCTCGATTTTGAAACCTATAGTTTAATGAAATCATTGGTTTTAACGGGTAATCTTCAATAATTTGAGATATAAGGACTCCCGTGGCTGCAAACAGTGACCAAACCTAAAACAAAACACACAAGTTAATGGACTAATAAATTTAAAAAATACGATATCGCTACGCCATGTTACCGTTCCAGTAACTATTATGCTTTTGATCTTGTTAAATAATGACAGAAAATCATACGCGAAAAGCATACAATTTAATTTTTTAAAAAGTTAATTTGCCTAGTCAAAACGTATATCAGCTGGGTCAAACTTAATCGAACTGTTTTCCCACTTGAACTTGGTCGAAAAAATTTTCGCGGTCGAACTTCTTTTCGGTCGAAATCCTTTCTTGGTCGAACTCGGTCGAACTATTTTTCTTCGGTCAAACTTGAGACTGACTCAGTTTCGAATGTTTCATTCATTCATTTCAACCTGAAAGAGCAAAGCGAATTACAACCGTCCAAATTGCACCCTTTGTTATAAAAAGATATTGGAAGACGATTGAGCCGTGGATCGACTTATTTGTTGAAAAAACCACTGTGTCCAAAATTTTCCAAAACCATCAGGCTCGCAGCTTTTTCCAAAAAATAGTTTTCTGTTATGCGTTTTCAAAATTATAATGGTGTTTGTGAAAATCAAGCAACGTAAGTGTGGGTAACATTTTAGCAGCAGAAAAGCAGAGCTGTTTTATTCTTGTTTTCAAAAGTCTTTAACTCACCTCTAAATGCGTTATCCAATCAAGACAGTAGTCAGTCAGTAGTATCTTCACGTCCTAATAACGCAAAAGTAAAATAGGATACTTAAAAAATAATTTGGAAAAAATCAAAAATAATATTGGAATTTTCAATGTGACTAACTCAAAATGAGTTGTTTCATGAAGTTTTGTAGGCTTTGTTCTAATTTCAGAAAAAATTTACGGAAAATCAGTAGTTAATTAAAAATTATTCAAGGCAAACTTGCTACTTGAAGGCTTCAATTTATTTTGAAGCATTGTAAGCTAAAGATGCCTTCAGAAAAAATTAGAGAAGATGAAATGACCTCGGATTCTAAATTTTGCTACAAATTGAACAGTCGGTTCATCATTATCTGATATTGATGAAATTATGACCAAATTAAGGATTCGAAAAACTAATCAACTAGTTAGCTCACCTTCTTGAAAACTATTGCATAAATATTCTGGGTTTTTTACCATAAAATCATCTGAACCTTTGTCTTCATTTAAATCTCAGCAGGGCTCAGTTTTTCCAATATTTACATTTTTGTTGATTATTTTCTGCCAAAAAACTGTTTGGATATTCGTTATACGTTTATCTGATTCGAATTTAAATCAAATTGGTGTATTTTGGGTTTCATAGCTATAAGGCTATCTTATAATGAGAGTCGAAAGTCACCTTTTTATAATTGCTCAGTTTTGGAGGCATTTTGAGTTTTGCAGTTTTTTTGCAAACTCATGAAACTCAAAAAAGCCCTTCAACGTCAATTTCAATTGATTCATCATAGTGAAATCTTTTAACCTAAATAGTCTTGACTGTCGTGCAACTTGAAAAACTAGTGTGCTTGTTTTTGACCATAACACTTTTCTTCTAAGAGAAGAAACCAGCTTTGAAATTATTAAACTAGGAAATACCATGTTTAAGCTGGAACATTTGTTTGGCAAAACATCAAAGTCATATTCGTAAAAGCCTTTATAACAAACAGAAAGAACAGCCCTGCAACAGTACTGTTTTTCTGGTTTCTCTCTTTTTGTCCTGCAACAGTACTGCAAAGAACATAATACTGGTTTTTCTTCTGAAACAGTACTGATAATTCCTGGCAGAAGAATCCGGTTGGACTATCATGCAAGTTCTTTTAAAAAACATAGTTTTCGTATCACCCGTTTTTGTTGAGAGAAAAGGCCAAATTAGGGCAGGATACAAATCGCTTTTCACATTATTTGGTTTAAACTGGACATTTGCTTCCAGCATCTGAGCAATTTCCGTGAAAACTTCTGTCCTCTTGTTTTGAAATTTATCTCATAAAAACTTTGATTATTTTCTAATTTTTTTTTTATACAATTTCATCCAAATTACAAAAATATTAACTGTTCGAAATTGTAATGGGTAAGCAAAATGACAATGCCAATAACTTGCTTAGCAGTATTTAGTTTTAAGCAAAAAAATTTTGTGATAAAATCCTAAATATTTCCTACACAAGACTTTTGGGCTAAGTTATCACCTATGAGGTCACTAGTTAAATACCAATTGCCAATAGCTAGTTCGTTCAAGCTAGCTAATTGTCAATTCCAATTTAATCCAAGCTATTTTTATCAGTAAGTTTTCCAATTACTTTATTTTAGCTAATTCTGTAATTTTTTCGACCTTCCGCGAGCAAATGAAGACCTTTTTCATGGATCGGTAAATCCTTTCAAGCATCTAAGTCTCCCATCTATACTCTTTACTCTGGGAGGTAAGTAATTATCCCACTCATTCATGTAATTTAGGAGACCTATTTCCCATGCCACGCTCCTGTTACTTTCAATTTCTTCTTTTCTGCCAGTTCTGACTTCAAAAAGTTGACACTTCTGGGAAACACTCCCGTTTCTTGAGTTCAACTTGGGATTGTCTATGCAATTTTAGTCCTAAACGCTCAAACTTCATTTAAAGGTCACTCGGGGTCACCTGGGATCAATCTTCCATATTCGGATTCAGATTTCCATTGGGCCCTACCTACTAAATTTCCTTCATATCTCATTAATGTTTTCCAAGTTATCCCATTTCAAAGTTCCATTTTGAATTTTTCTGGGATAAGACTATAAACACCAACCATCGGATTTGATTGAAATTATAATACATGACGTGACCTGTCATTAAATATCAATTTCCAAAGTTTTGGCTTCTTGCCTTCAATGGTGGCCAATAAACGACTACTGTAATGTCGGGGTGGTACTATATACTCTATAGAGAATACCGGAAATAGCTGTCTATGGGGTCTGGTATGCTATGGTGAGGCTTCCCTCTTTTTAGATCTATCACATACAATTTTTTAGTCTCAATCGAACCGCTAGATATTGATTTTTAAAAGAGCTATTTGCATTTTTGGGATCCCTTTTCACTTGGGTCAGGGGGGTCCGAGGGTTCTGGATTTTTGCATGCCCGTGTCAAACCACTTCTACTAACTACCGTATGAAATTCATGAATCTTGGCATAATTTGTTCCTATTTAGGGGGGTTGGTAGACCCACTTATTTTCACTCGGATTCTAAGCTCATTAGCTTAACTATCGCCCACCTTTTAGTCATATTAGTTAATACGGACTGTAAAACTTAAATATATTTGCATGCCGTAGGTCAAGAGGTTCTTTACCTAAGTCAAATGAGGCACAGACGCTGTCGGACCCTGTGCATTGACTGCGAAGGCTGTTTCGAGAACCGCAAGACAATGAATAACGACGGGTCTATGGTTCGCCTATCGCCGAAGATAGGAGCCCAAACTTGTCAAAGGTTGGGACTGACGATAGGGAACAGCTCTATTATCTCAGAGAACTCCGACAAAATTGACGCGTTCCGATACGATTAGTTGTTATTAGAATGAGCTCCCCCGTGTTCCAATTGTCTGATGACTGCACCCACCACCTTCACACGGGGTCGAATAATAAGTGTACTAAGCTTCAAGAGATGGTCAGAGAACAATAATAAAAGCAACTTGCGCGATATCAATTGCCTTTCTACCCACTGTTCCATGTCAGAATATTGTCAAATGCGGAATCCGCAAATCCGATCTCCACGTTTTGGCCGAAAAGCTGCGCGTCCAGATTTTCGAGTATCGCCTCGTGCAGGGCCAAAAGGCTAAATGGAATTACATTGCTGAGGATACGTGTTGTCGGTCCGGATCGGAAGCCATTTACTTAACAAGGTTCAACCTCAGTATGGGGAAGGGCCTTCTCTGCTTGTTGCGGCTCACGTCCGCTATACTCTTAGATTAGTCTAGAACTTAAAACCAAAACAATCAGATATGGTGACTAAGTTTTGAATGGGTTGTACTGACATTACTTGCTAAAACTCCATCTGTCGTGCACAATGCTCGGCTATTAATATTATGAATTCTCACACTCCAAGAAAAAAAGACCGTTCGGGTTTAATGTCGAGTACAGCCAAGTCACTGTAGCTTAGTGAATATTGCATCTGCTTTCATTTGAAAGGTTGGAGAGATCAAATCACCCCGAATTGAAAATTTTATCTGAAATTCGAAAAAGACCGTTAGTTTGTTTCACTGATTAAACAAAAAGGGAGCATAGACCCCCATTGCATGACTATGGCAGTAATGGGGAGCGATGTGATGGAGAAGGAAAAACTTTTTTTTATATGAGCTTCTATTACCTCACAAAATATCAGCCTTCTAGTATGCGGGGAACCTCAAAAAAAGCATGTTTTAGAAACGTTTACTTTTTAGAAAGGCTAAATTGAGCTACAGAAAATAATTAATTTACAACTGAGCTTTTTTTGAACATTTTCACAAAGATTGTGATTTTTTTTTGTTGAATTCTCGGTATTGAATTGACTAGGTTTGTTTTGTCCTCTCACGGTTTTGAGGATGTTAACTTTTGATTTGTTACTAGGTCCGTCGAATTTCACTTGGTCTGGGAATGTTCATATTGAAGGTTTGCTTCGTTAAAAAAAACTATATTTTAGCCTAAACATTAGTAAGATCAAATTGCTGCCCTTTAGTTTTGAAAAATTTCTGACGCTTTCTTTGCACGAATTTAATTGCACGTTAGTCATCCAATTTGACCAAATTTGCAAAATTGAGAAAATTAAACGATCCCAGTAAAATATCCTTTTAGTTTGAGCTCAGGCAATTAATATAATTTAAAATCTATAGGACATCTCTTCAACAATGCGGGCCAGTAAAAAATTCGAAACTAGTCCAGAGAAAAGTAGGAAAAGTCGACAAATGTTTCGTAACTGTCTTCAAAAATTGGAACAAAAAATCTAAAAACTTGCCCTGAATAAGCGGATTGCCTTGTAAGGTCTATTGAGCAGTAAAAACATGAAACAAATGTAGAAAATAAAATAACATGAAAAAACAAATGTAAAAAAAACAAAATATATAATTTTCTAAAATTTAAACTTTTTGCAAAAACCATCCCCTCACACGCCATATAAAGTACAAAAAGATAAATTTCGCTCCTAGTAGCAAATCAATTGTGGCAAATAAACTTTCTTGAACCAATTGGAACGATTTCTAAAACGGATTAAATCTTCGCTGACGCGTTAATAGTGCGAAATATATCACGCATTAATTGTCCCAAATTGGCCAAGTTCGCAATCTTTAAACCTCCAAAGTTTTACAAAAATTGATTGCAGGTAAAATATCTTTCAAGTTTGAGCTCAGTACAGCAATAACTTTGTAATGGTATAAAAAATCTCATCAAAACTTGCTAGTCAAAAATCGATTTTTGTCCGGAGAAAAAAACCACCCCAAGCACAATGTTCCGTCACTTTCATCAAAAGTCGGATTAAAAACACATTACTGCAAAAGTTTAGAATAATCAATAATCAATATACAAAATTGAGCAAAAATCTGATTGTTGCTTTTCAAACCGCCAGTTTTGAAAACCTATTTTCAGCCGGGTACTTTTTGCCCTGAACGGGCAATTTGCCTGTAGGCCTCAAAACCATTGTAGCAATTGTCATGTGTAGAATTTATGCCAATCTCAGAGAAGCGTATGATCATATAACAGAGTGTATTTGAAAGTTGAGTACTAATGTCGAAAGTATTTTCTCTGAGCATACGCTGAACAGCTAATGTAGGAGGGGTTGGCGGGGGACGCCTTTTTTTCAGAGATTCGGCCCTCTGCCGACCCAAAGGGTCCCCTTTTTGTACTATTTTGAGATCTCCGTTTTTGGCTGACTGACCCTAAAAATTTCTAAAGGCGCCTTCGGATTGTTTTGTCTTTGAAGATCGGCTCAATGCCTAGTAGGCGAATAAGTCCAAAAGAAGCATTATTGTAGCTTTTTTGGAAATGCAGATATCTGATAACACATAGATCAAGCATAAAAAATCTGAGATATTTCTTAGATTCAAAAGTAATTACATTTCGCAGTTCTGGATCATTGATGGATAAAAAATTCACTATTAGCACCTAACTATTAGCTTGAATAAAAATTACTGCAAATCTTTTGTTATTAATAAAACTTGTCCTAAATGCCTCTTTTGAGATTCAGATCTATCATGACTTTTTGAAACCCAGCTTGAACTAACTGAAAAAAACGGGATTATAAATAAACACTGTCTGATTTTCACAAATGATGTTTCTTTGCCAGTTATCTGACAATCAAACGAATCAAAATTTCACGGAAAAAAGTAGGAAAAAAAGTATGTTTGATTGATAAGATTCAGTGTCTATTTTTATCTAGCAAATGTGAATGTCTGGAATGTCGTCTTCTGTTAGCTCGGAAATCGATATATCAATTAACTTTAGTTTGTGACGCTCTTATTTGTTGTTCATAAAGGTGAAATGAAATTTTTACTTGATTATGGTGAAAAAATTTGCAATTGTATAGCAGAATACCAAACTATGTGATGGCTCTACGTTTTTTGTCTGCAAAATATGCAAAAAAAAATCAATTTAGATACCTACAAGCTACAGTAATTTAGGGTATACCAGACATGTTTTTATTGATTAGAGGGAAGACAAACATCATCTAAAATGTTCCAGACATATTTTCAATTCCGGTATTAGGTGCCAACCTTTCTGACCAGCTAGTGTAGCATGCAGCGTAATTTTGTGCCGGATCCTTTGTTTATTATACCTGTTACTGTTACCACTGCCCTAAGAAAAACTTATTTCCAAAATTGCATATACCAATGCAAGATGAAAAGCGTCATACTACAAACAAACAACACCCTGGTAGATTTTTGAGAGAAAGAGAAAAAAAAGTTCTATATCTGCCTATTTTAAACCACCCATGTGCCTGTTTCATTCATCGCCCGTCCAAAAAGAGGAGGATACTCTAACGAAATTAATTCAACAGATACGACTTGCAATTTTGTAATCCGTTCACGCCTTGTTTCTAAATCCAGTCTCTGAAAAATGCCTACGAGGAAAAACAGTATTGGAATTCATAGTTTGTGACAGACAGTTAAAAGTGATTTTAACAATTTTCAGCCATTTTCGCTGTTCTTCAGAATCGTATTTGTTTTAGTTATTTGTTGTTGAGATTTCTTTGTTGATTGATTACCTGACAACATTTAATTTTATATTCACAATAAAAATCAAATTTAGTTCAATTTTATGAATCGAAATAGCAATGTTTTCGAATTCGCTAAAAACAATCTTCGCAAAAAATGGGTTTTACCTAGCAACCTTGGAAAAATGAATTTTTGAAGTTTCCAAAACTTTTTATTTTTTCCCCATAATTGGTTGTTTTATGAATGGTAGTTCCGTCTCCGTGTATTTCAATATTGTACGGACGTTTGTTTGCTGAGAAGTCGCGTTAAAACAAAAAAATGATTTAAGAAGTATATTAGAACAAACTTCAAAGCTAAACGTCTTTTTTACTATGGTCGGCAGAAATTGTTTACATTAGATCTTAGCGTCTTTTTAATTTTGATGTAGCAGAAGATAGCTTTTTGGGATAGTTTCGACTTGCGGTTATTTCATAAAAATGCTAATTCAATTTCATGGCTTATAAGTCCCCTGGTATGGGCACAGAATTACCTTTCAGGCCTATTCCCTCGTTGATAAATGACCATCTTCGTTTTGGTAATTGTATTTTATTATGCAAATTGGGTTGAAAGGTTTAGAAGAATTCTCATAAAATTTAGATGGATTCTTACTGCGAGCCCCGATTCTATTAACGCCCATTGAGTGCTGCCATTTTCGCCCGTTACAACTATAAAAAAAGCCCCGCAGGTGGTTCTAATTTCGAAAGTAGATCCTAATTTCAAGGCTGCTTCTTTTGATGATAAAGTTTTCAAAAAAAGAAAAGAATTATTATTAATTGAGCGCAACATTTTGTCAAACTTGAACTAAAACTAGTGTAAAAAGCTAGAAAAAACTACCCGAAAGCGTTCAGCGCCTGCAAACACTTATCGTCTAAGTGCTTTTAAAGTGTCACTTCAACGGTTGGTTGATAACTTTGATCTAATCGAGTTTAATTAAAACTAGATTAATTATTCATTGTCGTTTATCCGTCTTTTTTAACTCACCCTTTTGGGGTTGCTTTTCAGATGTATTCCTAGTTTTCAGTATTCTTGCGTAATTTTCGATCTCATTACTAAATGTTTATCCTCTACAGCTCTTCAGAAAATATTACTTTTTTTAAAAGTCATTGAATGTCCAGAGCACCAATTCGTTCAATTAATTAATCTTCAACATTTAGCCTCAAAAGAATTCTGCTGCGATGGGTTTTTGTTTGGACACTTCAATCCTGCAACAAGTTTTGGATGATTGGAAACAGGTAATTTTTCTTGTAAGCTTAGTCGAACGAAGAAGTTTCGACGATCAAATACGTTATTAATTCTGAGCAGCAAATTTTTGTTCCTGTTTTCTTTCTATACTAAAAACATTCAAGAACCCGGTAAAATACACGTACTCACGTACTCAACAGTACGTAAATGCCATAAAGTATGTTGGAAATATATTTTTCACTCCCTATGACGTTTTTATTTAATTAGGATCACGTGAAAATTTGCTGTTAAACCGTATAACCGATAACTAGAAGTTCTGTCTTCATAGTTCTTAAACAATTTGTTTCTCAAATCAAGATGGAAGATATGCATCAAATGTTAGACAGCAAAAAATCTAGATTCAGATCATGTTTAGCTCTGCTTAAATAGATTAGATAAAATCATATAAATATTCATTGTAGCTTGTTTTAAACTAATGACAGCTTCCTTCTTTTTCTGGGAAGATCTGAAGATCTACAGATATACACCCCCCCGGATTGACCAAAAATGCTTATCATACAATTCTCATAAATGGGAAATTCCTTTTCATACAATTTCATACAATTCCAAAAGTACAGAAAATTGTATGAAAACTCTACAATAAACATTTTTCCATAAATGGAAATTGTATAATAGGTGTTTTCTCTATAAATCAAAAAGTTGTTTTTTGTTTCTAAACTTATTTTCTGAAAAATTTCGTTTCGGGTTGTGTTTGCAACCGAATACAAGTGACAAAGACCTTGGTTACTCAAAGCACCAAAGGTTGGACGGTCTTACATTAAAATGCGTAAAAACGACCTGAATTGACTTGCAGATGTCTTTCACAAATGATATAACAAAAGTAACAAACTTCAAAATTTTTCAGTGATGATTTTTTTAAATTTTTGAATTTTCAATTTATTAGACAATGATCATGGCATACATAAACACGCCATACAAAAGAAATAGGAATTTTCAGCGTTTTTGAAAAAAAAACTTTAAGTGAAAAGAAAAAAAAAGCCAATATTATCGTATCCAGGACTACGTTATGCACACAAAAATTAAATTTTGCATTCAAAAATTTTTTTTCGAAAAATGTTAGTTTGCGTACAAAAATTGATTTGCGGTTGAAATAAAAAACAAAAAAAATTTTGGGCAAATTTTCAAACTTACTGAAAAAGATTTTGTGTCGCCATCAAAAATGGCCAGTCTTGCAATTTCCATATATGGAAATTGTATGGAAAGCATTTTTTCAAAAAAAATATTTTAAATCAGTTTTTTTTGTCACCAATCTGTTTAACTGTTCCCAAAAAGCCGCAGAAATGGTTTAATTTTTTTCTATCGTTTTTCGAAAATGTATGAAAATTGTGAGACAACCATTTTCTCCATACACTTGATGCATGGATTTGTATGATAATGATTTTGTTCTATGGAATTGTATGATAAGCATTTTTGGTGTTTGGAGGTCAACCCGCGACTCTGCGTAGTGTTTTGTTCATTTCTGCAACCTTGATGATGATAGAAATCGTCTAAGGCCAGTTGAGGATAACATTCTGTACTTTGGTGAAAACTGATTTTTGCTGTAATTTTGCACTTGGTTTTAAGTATAGCCCGTCTCATTTGTTTCGTCTGTGATTTAGAAGTTACCTGTATCCAGCCTGAGTTATCGCTAACGAGACCACTTCATTTTATCTAGAAATCCCGGGTTGACCAAAATGTGCAACCATACGTCGCACCATGCATGGTTCCATGGAAGCCATGAAAAACTGCCGACGTATTTTTATGTTAAAATAACACATTTTCCATGCATGGCGCGACGTATGGTTGCAAATTTTTTTTTATTATGGGGGATTTCAAATTAGACAATTTTGATAATTTTACCCGGGCTGTTGAGAATTTATATGTCACCATGGATGATTGCAATGTATGGTTACTATGGTATCATGCATGGCGCGACGTATGGATACAATGGAACCTTTTATATGAAATGAAACGTTTTCGACCGCCTGTAGAACAAAAGTCTCAGCACGAAAATCTGAATGATGAAGCTCTTATATGGCATACAGATTTTTGTATGCAAGCGGCAAAGCATAAAACACGTCGTAAAGTAAAAAGCGTTTGCATGCAAGAATCAAATTAATGCAAGCGTCATAAGAAGCAGTCTTGTTTTTCGGCCCGTTTTTTTTAGTTTTACTGTAGATGCGTTCCGATGCATCATTACACCCATCGAGGAGAAGCAAAGAAGTTGGCTGGTAAAATCTTGACTCAAACCTTGATTTCTTGTTTGCTTATCTGGACTGCTCTTTCTGCGTGATTTGTAGATCGGAGATTTTTATTCCTATTTTCTTTTGCGCCTTTTTTTTGGAGTCGTCGCTAAGGAAGGTGAGTTCAATGCCTTTCGTACAAAAAATCTAGCAAAGACAGCTGACAGGCGTTCGCTGACGTCCAAGTTTTGCTTTCAATAGTCGGAAAAGCTTCAATCCACTTATTTCCTGCTACCGCAGCAACCAAGTTGTATGTTTGGTCATCAATTGTCGCCCAGACATTAAAAGTTTGTTCTAGCACTTGGATGCTTCTTTTTTTAATTAGCGATGGTCTTATATTCGACAGCTCTCACATATGCGTTAAGTCGTTCTACATCGTTTGAGATGCCAGGCCACCAGGCAGCAAAAAATCTTAGGGCAATTTAAGTTGCCTAATAACTATTGTGAGCATCAACCTTCTTTTTTCAAACCACGGGAGAAAGAAAAAAACACTACGACAGATGATGCGTGCTTTGTATTGCCATTCTTTCGAATTTCTTATTTCAAAGTCAAAACGCTTCTGATCATTGTCTCCTTTTGCCACTCTTTATGTGTTTGAGAACATCTTGATATGCGTAGTTTGGTTTGATTTGTTTTTTGATGTCCTTTTTCTGATGTCGCAAAATAACATCTTTTTTTTTCAGACGTCTTGTCGACCTAAATTGCCATTCTTTCGGATTTCTTATTTCAACGTCAGTACGCTTCTGATCATTTTCTCCGTTTGCCACTCTTTATGTGTTTGAGAACATCTTGATATGCGTAGTTTGGTTTGATTTGTTTTTTTGATGTCCTTTTTCTGATGTCGCAAAATAACATCTTTTTTTTTCAGACGTCTTGTCGACCTAAATTGCCATTCTTTCGGATTTCTTATTTCAACGTCAGTACGCTTCTGATCATTGTCTCCTTTTGACACTCTTTATGTGTTTGAGAACAACTTGATATGCGTAGTTTGATTTGATTTGTTTTTTTGATGTCCTTTTTCTGATGTCGCAAAATAACATCTTTTTTTTCAGACGTCTTGTCGACCTAAATCGCCATTCTTTCGGATTTCTTATTTCAACGTCAGTACGCTTCTGATCATTGTCTCCTTTTGCCACTCTTTATGTGTTTGAGAACATCTTGATATGCGTAGTTTGGTTTGATTTGTTTTTTTGATGTCCTTTTTCTGATGTCGCAAAATAACATCTTTTTTTTCAGACGTCTTGTCGACCTAAATCGCCATTCTTTCGGATTTCTTATTTCAACGTCAGTACGCTTCTGATCATTGTCTCCTTTTGCCACTCTTTATGTGTTTGAGAACAACTTGATATGCGTAGTTTGGTTTGATTTGTTTTTTTGATGTCCTTTTTCTGATGTCGCAAAATAACATCTTTTTTTTCAGACGTCTTGTCGACCTAAATTGCCATTCTTTCGGATTTCTTATTTCAACGTCAGTACGCTTCTGATCATTGTCTCCTTTTGCCACTTTTAATGTGTTTGAGAACAACTTGATATGCGTAGTTTGGTTTGATTTGTTTTTTGATGTCCTTTTTCTGATGTCGCAAAATAACATCTTTTTTTTTCAGACGTCTTGTCGACCTAAATTGCCATTCTTTCGGATTTCTTATTTCAACGTCAGTACGCTTCTGATCATTTTCTCCGTTTGCCACTCTTTATGTGTTTGAGAACATCTTGATATGCGTAGTTTGGTTTGATTTGTTTTTTTGATGTCCTTTTTCTGATGTCGCAAAATAACATCTTTTTTTTTCAGACGTCTTGTCGACCTAAATTGCCATTCTTTCGGATTTCTTATTTCAACGTCAGTACGCTTCTGATCATTGTCTCCTTTTGACACTTTTTATGTGTTTGAGAACAACTTGATATGCGTAGTTTGGTTTGATTTGTTTTTTTGATGTCCTTTTTCTGATGTCGCAAAATAACATCTTTTTTTTCAGACGTCTTGTCGACCTAAATCGCCATTCTTTCGGATTTCTTATTTCAACGTCAGTACGCTTCTGATCATTGTCTCCTTTTGCCACTCTTTATGTGTTTGAGAACATCTTGATATGCGTAGTTTGGTTTGATTTGTTTTTTTGATGTCCTTTTTCTGATGTCGCAAAATAACATCTTTTTTTTCAGACGTCTTGTCGACCTAAATCGCCATTCTTTCGGATTTCTTATTTCAACGTCAGTACGCTTCTGATCATTGTCTCCTTTTGCCACTCTTTATGTGTTTGAGAACAACTTGATATGCGTAGTTTGGTTTGATTTGTTTTTTTGATGTCCTTTTTCTGATGTCGCAAAATAACATCTTTTTTTTCAGACGTCTTGTCGACCTAAATTGCCATTCTTTCGGATTTCTTATTTCAACGTCAGTACGCTTCTGATCATTGTCTCCTTTTGCCACTTTTAATGTGTTTGAGAACAACTTGATATGCGTAGTTTGGTTTGATTTGTTTTTTGATGTCCTTTTTCTGATGTCGCAAAATAACATCTTTTTTTTTCAGACGTCTTGTCGACCTAAATTGCCATTCTTTCGGATTTCTTATTTCAACGTCAGTACGCTTCTGATCATTTTCTCCGTTTGCCACTCTTTATGTGTTTGAGAACATCTTGATATGCGTAGTTTGGTTTGATTTGTTTTTTTGATGTCCTTTTTCTGATGTCGCAAAATAACATCTTTTTTTTTCAGACGTCTTGTCGACCTAAATTGCCATTCTTTCGGATTTCTTATTTCAACGTCAGTACGCTTCTGATCATTGTCTCCTTTTGACACTTTTTATGTGTTTGAGAACAACTTGATATGCGTAGTTTGGTTTGATTTGTTTTTTTGATGTCCTTTTTCTGATGTCGCAAAATAACATCTTTTTTTTCAGACGTCTTGTCGACCTAAATTGCCATTCTTTCGGATTTCTTATTTCAACGTCAGTACGCTTCTGATCATTGTCTCCTTTTGCCACTTTTAATGTGTTTGAGAACAACTTGATATGCGTAGTTTGGTTTGATTTGTTTTTTGATGTCCTTTTTCTGATGTCGCAAAATAACATCTTTTTTTTTTCAGACGTCTTGTCGACCTAAATTGTCATTCTTTCGGATTTCTTATTTCAACGTCAGTACGCTTCTGATCATTTTCTCCGTTTGCCACTCTTTATGTGTTTGAGAACATCTTGATATGCGTAGTTTGGTTTGATTTGTTTTTTTGATGTCCTTTTTCTGATGTCGCAAAATAACATCTTTTTTTTTCAGACGTCTTGTCGACCTAAATTGCCATTCTTTCGGATTTCTTATTTCAACGTCAGTACGCTTCTGATCATTGTCTCCTTTTGACACTTTTTATGTGTTTGAGAACATCTTGATATGCGTAGTTTGGTTTGATTTGTTTTTTTGATGTCCTTTTTCTGATGTCGCAAAATAACATCTTTTTTTTCAGACGTCTTGTCGACCTAAATCGCCATTCTTTCGGATTTCTTATTTCAACGTCAGTACGCTTCTGATCATTGTCTCCTTTTGCCACTCTTTATGTGTTTGAGAACAACTTGATATGCGTAGTTTGGTTTGATTTGTTTTTTTGATGTCCTTTTTCTGATGTCGCAAAATAACATCTTTTTTTTCAGACGTCTTGTCGACCTAAATTGCCATTCTTTCGGATTTCTTATTTCAACGTCAGTACGCTTCTGATCATTGTCTCCTTTTGCCACTTTTAATGTGTTTGAGAACAACTTGATATGCGTAGTTTGGTTCGATTTGTTTTTTTGATGTCCTTTTTCTGATGTCGCAAAATAACATTTTTTTTTCCAGACGTCTTGTCGACCTAAATTGCCATTCTTTCGGATTTCTTATTTCAACGTCAGTACGCTTCTGATCATTGTCTCCTTTTGCCACTCTTTATGTGTTTGAGAACATCTTGATATGCGTAGTTTGGTTTGATTTGTTTTTTTGATGTCCTTTTTCTGATGTCGCAAATTAACATCTTTTTTTTCAGACGTCTTGTCGATAAATTGCCATTCTTTCGGATTTCTAATTTCAACGTCAGTACGCTTCTGATCATTGTCTCCCTTTGCCACTCTTTATGTGTTTGAGAACAACTTGATATGCGTAGTTTGGTTTGATTTGTTTTTTTGATGTCCTTTTTCTGATGTCGAAAAATAACATCTTTTTTTTCAGACGTCTTGTCGACCTAAATTGCCATTCTTTCGGATTTCTTATTTCAACGTCAGTACGCTTCTGATCATTGTCTCCTTTTGCCACTCTTTATGTGTTTGAGCACATCTTGATATGCGTAGTTTGGTTTGATTTGTTTTTTTGATGTCCTTTTTCTGATGTCGCAAAATAACATCTTTTTTTTCAGACGTCTTGTCGACCTAAATCGCCATTCTGTCGGATTTCTTATTTCAACGTCAGTACGCTTCTGATCATTGTCTCCTTTTGCCACTCTTTATGTGTTTGAGAACAACTTGATATGCGTAGTTTGGTTTGATTTGTTTTTTTGATGTCCTTTTTCTGATGTCGCAAAATAACATCTTTTTTTTTCAGACGTCTTGTCGACCTAAATTGCCATTCTTTCGGATTTCTTATTTCAACGTCAGTACGCTTCTGATCATTGTCTCCTTTTGCCACTTTTAATGTGTTTGAGAACAACTTGATATGCGTAGTTTGGTTTGATTTGTTTTTTTGATGTCCTTTTTCTGATGTCGCAAAATAACATCTTTTTTTTCAGACGTCTTGTCGACCTAAATTGCCATTCTTTCGGATTTCTTATTTCAACGTCAGTACGCTTCTGATCATTGTCTCCTTTTGCCACTCTTTATGTGTTTGAGAACAACTTGATATGCGTAGTTTGGTTTGATTTGTTTTTTTTGATGTCCTTTTTCTGATGTCGCAAAATAACATCTTTTTTTTCAGACGTCTTGTCGACCTAAATTGCCATTCTTTCGGATTTCTTATTTCAACGTCAGTACGCTTCTGATCATTGTCTCTTTTTGCCACTCTTTATGTGTTTGAGAACATCTTGATATGCGTAGTTTGGTTTGATTTGTTTTTTTGATGTCCTTTTTCTGATGTCGCAAAATAACATCTTTTTTTTTCAGACGTCTTGTCGATAAATTGCCATTCTTTCGGATTTCTAATTTCAACGTCAGTACGCTTCTGATCATTGTCTCCTTTTGCCACTCTTTATGTGTTTGAGAACAACTTGATATGCGTAGTTTGGTTTGATTTGTTTTTTTGATGTCCTTTTTCTGATGTCGCAAAATAACATCTTTTTTTTCAGACGTCTTGTCGACCTAAATTGCCATTCTTTCGGATTTCTTATTTCAACGTCAGTACGCTTCTGATCATTTTCTCCTTTTGCCACTCTTTATGTGTTTGAGAACAACTTGATATGCGTAGTTTGGTTTGATTTGTTTTTTTGATGTCCTTTTTCTGATGTCGCAAACTAACATCTTTTTTTTCAGACGTCTTGTCGACCTAAATTGCCATTCTTTCGGATTTCTTATTTCAAAGTCAGTACACTTCTGATCATTGTCTCCTTTTGCCACTCTTTACGTGTTTGAGAACATCTTGATATGCGTAGTTTGGTTTGATTTGTTTTTTTGATGTCCTTTTTCTGATGTCGCAAAATAACATCTTTTTTTTTCAGACGTCTTGTCGACCTAAATTGCCATTCTTTCGGATTTCTTATTTCAACGTCAGTACGCTTCTGATCATTGTCTCCTTTTGCCACTCTTTATGTGTTTGAGAACATCTTGATATGCGTAGTTTGGTTTGATTTGTTTTTTTGATGTCCTTTTTCTGATGTCGCAAAATAACATCTTTTTTTTCAGACGTCTTGTCGACCTAAATCGCCATTCTTTCGGATTTCTTATTTCAACGTCAGTACGCTTCTGATCATTGTCTCCTTTTGCCACTCTTTATGTGTTTGAGAACAACTTGATATGCGTAGTTTGGTTTGATTTGTTTTTTTGATGTCCTTTTTCTGATGTCGCAAAATAACATTTTTTTTTCCAGACGTCTTGTCGACCTAAATTGCCATTCTTTCGAATTTCTTATTTCAACGTCAGTACGCTTCTGATCATTGTCTCCTTTTGCCACTTTTAATGTGTTTGAGAACAACTTGATATGCGTAGTTTGGTTCGATTTGTTTTTTTGATGTCCTTTTTCTGATGTCGCAAAATAACATTTTTTTTCCAGACGTCTTATCGACCTAAATTGCCATTCTTTCGGATTTCTTATTTCAACGTCAGTACGCTTCTGATCATTGTCTCCTTTTGCCACTCTTTATGTGTTTGAGAACATCTTGATATGCGTAGTTTGGTTTGATTTGTTTTTTTGATATCCTTTTTCTGATGTCGCAAAATAACATCTTTTTTTTTCAGACGTCTTGTCGATAAATTGCCATTCTTTCGGATTTCTAATTTCAACGTCAGTACGCTTCTGATCATTGTCTCCTTTTGCCACTCTTTATGTGTTTGAGAACATCTTGATATGCGTAGTTTGGTTTGATTTGTTTTTTTGATGTCCTTTTACTGATGTCGCAAAATAACATCTTTTTTTTCAGACGTCTTGTCGACCTAAATTGCCATTCTTTCGAATTTCTTATTTCAACGTCAGTACGCTTCTGATCATTGTCTCCTTTTGCCACTCTTTATGTGTTTGAGAACATCTTGATATGCGTAGTTTGGTTTGATTTGTTTTTTTGATGTCCTTTTTCTGATGTCGCAAAATAACATCTTTTTTTTCAGACGTCTTGTCGACCTAAATTGCCATTCTTTCGGATTTCTTATTTCAACGTCAGTACGCTTCTGATCATTGTCTCCTTTTGCCACTTTTAATGTGTTTGAGAACAACTTGATATGCGTAGTTTGGTTCGATTTGTTTTTTTGATGTCCTTTTTCTGATGTCGCAAAATAACATCTTTTTTTTCAGACGTCTTGTCGACCTAAATTGCCATTCTTTCGGATTTCTTATTTCAACGTCAGTACGCTTCTGATCATTGTCTCCTTTTGCCACTCTTTATGTGTTTGAGAACATCTTGATATGCGTAGTTTGGTTTGATTTGTTTTTTTGATGTCCTTTTTCTGATGTCGCAAAATAACATCTTTTTTTTTCAGACGTCTTGTCGATAAATTGCCATTCTTTCGGATTTCTTATTTCAACGTCAGTACGCTTCTGATCATTGTCTCCTTTTGCCACTCTTTATGTTTTGAGAACATCTTGATATGCGTAGTTTGGTTTGATTTGTTTTTTTGATGTCCTTTTTCTGATGTCGCAAAATAACATCTTTTTTTTTTCAGACGTCTTGTCGACCTAAATTGCCATTCTTTCGGATTTCTTATTTCAACGTCAGTACGCTTCTGATCATTGTCTCCTTTTGCCACTCTTTATGTTTTGAGAACATCTTGATATGCGTAGTTTGGTTTGATTTGTTTTTTTGATGTCCTTTTTCTGATGTCGCAAAATAACATCTTTTTTTTTCAGACGTCTTGTCGATAAATTGCCATTCTTTCGGATTTCTTATTTCAACGTCAGTACGCTTCTGATCATTGTCTCCTTTTGCCACTTTTTATGTTTTGAGAACATCTTGATATGCGTAGTTTGGTTTGATTTGTTTTTTTGATGTCCTTTTTCTGATGTCGCAAAATAACATCTTTTTTTTTTCAGACGTCTTGTCGACCTAAATTGCCATTCTTTCGGATTTCTTATTTCAACGTCAGTACGCTTCTGATCATTGTCTCCTTTTGCCACTCTTTATGTGTTTGAGAACATGTTGATATGCGTAGTTTGGTTTGATTTGTTTTTTTGATGTCCTTTTTCTGATGTCGCAAAATAACATCTTTTTTTTTCAGACGTCTTGTCGACCTAAATTGCCATTCTTTCGGATTTCTTATTTCAACGTCAGTACGCTTCTGATCATTGTCTCCTTTTGCCACTCTTTATGTGTTTGAGAACATGTTGATATGCGTAGTTTGGTTTGATTTGTTTTTTTGATGTCCTTTTTCTGATGTCGCAAAATAACATCTTTTTTTTTCAGACGTCTTGTCGACCTAAATTGCCATTCTTTCGGATTTCTTATTTCAACGTCAGTACGCTTCTGATCATTGTCTCCTTTTGCCACTCTTTATGTGTTTGAGAACATCTTGATATGCGTAGTTTGGTTTGATTTGTTTTTTTGATGTCCTTTTTCTGATGTCGCAAAATAACATTTTTTTTTCCAGACGTCTTGTCGACCTAAATTGCCATTCTTTCGGATTTCTTATTTCAACGTCAGTACGCTTCTGATCATTGTCTCCTTTTGCCACTCTTTATGTGTTTGAGAACATCTTGATATGCGTAGTTTGGTTTGATTTGTTTTTTTGATGTCCTTTTTCTGATGTCGCAAAATAACATCTTTTTTTTCAGACGTCTTGTCGACCTAAATTGCCATTCTTTCGAATTTCTTATTTCAACGTCAGTACGCTTCTGATCATTGTCTCCTTTTGCCACTCTTTATGTGTTTGAGAACATCTTGATATGCGTAGTTTGGTTTGATTTGTTTTTTTGATGTCCTTTTTCTGATGTCGCAAAATAACATCTTTTTTTTTCAGACGTCTTGTCGACCTAAATTGCCATTCTTTCGGATTTCTTATTTCAAAGTCAGTACGCTTCTGATCATTGTCTCCTTTTGCCACTCTTTACGTGTTTGAGAACATCTTGATATGCGTAGTTTGGTTTGATTTGTTTTTTTGATGTCCTTTTTCTGATGTCGCAAAATAACATCTTTTTTTTTCAGACGTCTTGTCGACCTAAATTGCCATTCTTTCGGATTTCTTATTTCAACGTCAGTACGCTTCTGATCATTGTCTCCTTTTGCCACTCTTTATGTGTTTGAGAACATCTTGATTTGCGTAGTTTGGTTTGATTTGTTTTTTTGATGTCGCAAAATAACATCTTTTTTTTCAGACGTCTTGTCGACTTAAAGTTTTTTTCAGAGCGGCTGCATGTTAATTGTCCTTTTGGTAGATAGATCCGTTTGTAAACGAAGCCTATCAGAGTAAATTTTTTTGGTTAATCTGACTGATTGTCGTTTTCTCTCTGTCTATATCAAGGAGACCTCCAGGTTTTTGTGCTGGTGAAGAGTGGATTGTGGATTTGAGTCTCAAAAAGATTTTCTCTAGGCTGCAGAAACTCCTGCTTAAGACGTTCTTTATCGAAAACAAAAATTTCCCAACTAGATTTTAAAAAAGTGTCATAATCTCAAAGCAATAATTGAGCCAGCGGTCTGTTAAAAACTCCGCAAGTATTTATTTTTGAGCAATCAAATTGCGAAGATCGGGGAAATTTATATGCAGAATTTTATTGATCCACAGAATAATTTAAAAATTTTTGTCAGCTGCAGTTACTGGTGTTATCTTTTCAAATAACCAACCGTCAAAGTCAAGTTCAGTAGCTAATGTTAAGGAGCAGTGGCGGATTTGGGAAGGGGTGCTGGCGACCGTGCGGACACCCCCTCCTCACTCCTCAGGGATTCCACCCCTTTGTACTATTTTGAGATATCCATACTTGGTGACGGACCCTTAAAGTTTTTCTAAAGGCGCCTATCTAATTTTAAGGGGGGGGGATCCCGCTCCGAAAAAACGCAATTTTTTGGTCGAAATTCTCCATAAAGTGCTTAAAAACGCCTTTTTTCAAAAATTTGACTGCGGCGCACAAAATTTGATTAAATTTGCGTCTTCATAGGGGTTTGGGAGAGCTCAGAAAATCAATTTGGTCGACATAAAAAAAAGGTCGGCAAAATTTTCAATTTTTTTGAAAATCTGCCCCCCTTCGAAAAATTCCTAGATCCGCGCCTGTTAAGGAGCTTTAGAACCCAACTGCGCAAAGGATTTCGAGGTTTCGCAATTATGATGTAATACAACAATTTCTCAATTATGATGTAACTCAATTCAACTCTACGTCAGTTTTGATATGAATTCTGTTTCAATTACCGGTGCTTCTGCCGCAGTTTTAAGCCATATTTAACCGTTTATCGTTAAAAAAAAACAAGCGGAATCCAATAAAGTCAAGAAATTGAAAAGTTGGGAATGGAAATGGAAAGAATGTTCTATTCTTTTCCGTTTTGTTTTGGCTGATATTTTTTCTGGTTTTCTTTTTCCTTCATCTGAAATCATGAGATGCAGCATTCGATTATAGTTATACAGTGCCCGGTTATCCTTCTTTAAGGCAGAGAAAAGTCAATTTCGAAAAGACTTGATCGTTCGTAATTCATTCTGGTATTGGTGTGCAGTTGCTTGTCGCTCCGCGTTTTTCGTGGAGTAAATTTTCGGAGGTGATACAGCGAGTTTCCGCTGATGTTGTAGCACTAAACCTAACATTTAATGTCAGCAATGAATGCGAGACGACTCAGCAAAAAGTTCTATTAAACTCAAAACTCAATAGATATGATCAGGCATTTAAGCAAATGAGAATCAAAGTGTAACTAGAGATCGGTAAATTTTGGGTTTTGTATCCGTTGAAAATTTTTTCAAAATTTTTTATACCACTTTAAAGCTCAAATCGAAGTCCTTGATACATTTACATGAATTTAGCGTTTCCAGCCTGGCTAATTTTTAAAAAGATCTAAGTTGCATCAGCGTTCAAAAAATGCGTGTATCAAAAGTTTTCCACTGCCAGATATGAACACATTTCAAGACCACAGTGAGCAAACCTCGTGGCAAGCTCTCTTTTGTTGGATTGGTAACAGAATTCACGCAAACCATATCACAATGCGTAAAGTGAAAATTTTAATGAGTGTCTACTGGGGCCTTTGGTCTGGAAGTGGTTAAGTTTCCGGCTACCATTCCGCCGTTGGTGTAGTTCTTGCGCAGAAATATCACGAGTTGAAGAAGTTATGCAATGTCCTTATCTTTTTTTTTCGTCACAAGAAGCGTTCTACCTGCTGAAGAAATGCTTCTCAATTGTGAAGTTGAGGTGCATTTTCAGGTTTTCAACTTGTTTCTAGTTTCCCAAGAAGTTTGGCGGTGTCTCCGAAACTAATCGTACTGAATTTGAGAAGGTTACCAACGTCAGTATTTGAAAAAGGGCATGGTCATAAATTACAATGCCATCAAGAATGGGCGGATATAGCCCACAGACATTGTTATTTTGCGGCAAGGGCCTTCCTATCTTCCTTCGTCTCCACAAAGCAGTTGTTTGTCGCCTTGCACGTCCAGTGTGCCATTCATACTTTCGCTTCAGCCGTCGACATCTGGCTGAACCAAGTTGATTATGCCTTTACTTCCATGACAGCTTCGTCAAACAGAGCAGCTGGACATCTCCTGTTTACAACAAGAAGATATCGTCTCTGCTAGTTCTTTGTTTTATTCAGGAGAGCGGTAGACTCTTTGAACCAAAATAAGTAATTGCAGGGGATTTTACGTGTTAATCGATTAGCAAAATCACACCAGAGATTAGAAGCTCACGAACAGTTGCCAATGATGCTGAGAACAAAACTTGTTGGACCAGTCATCTTCGATTAATTGCCGTGGAAAGCCTGGGGCATTGGAGAAGGCATCCTAAAGTTTATTGTTCCGACTTTCGATACGAAAGTAACGGAATATTTGTGCTCGGGGTGGGTTTTTTTTTCTTCAGACAAAATTCGACTTTTTAACTAGCCATTTTTGACGGATTTTTTTATATCATTCGAAAGGTACTGTTGTCCTGAGCTTAAATTTGAAAAGATATTTTACCTGTGATCATTTTATGTAAAATTATGGGGGTTTAAAGATTGCCATTTTGGCCAAATTGGGACAATTAACGCGCGATATATTTCGCGCTATTAACGCGTAAGCGGAGAGTTAATCCGTCTTAGAAATCGTTCCAAATTGGTTAAAAGAAGTTTGTTTGCCATAATTGATTTGTTACAAGGAGCGAAATCTATCCTTTTGTACTTTATATGGCGTGTGGGGGGGGATGATTTTTATTTAAAAAAATTTCAAATTTTAGAATTTTTTTTTTCATTTTGTTTTATTTCATTGAATTTTTAAAAATTATTACTGCTCCATAAACCTTAAAATGCAGTCGGAACATTCAGGGCTTCGTCTTGATACGAGGAGTCTTGTTAAAGATTTATTGATAACAACTGCTGAGCACACCGACGGAAAGCGGTTCTACTCATTTGTAAGACAAAAAACATTAGTCTGCAAGTCCCACGAGGAAACGGTGCGTGTCTGGCCGAAACCACATACCTGGCAGCATTACACAAATTTTCTTTTAAAAACTGACTCTGTAACAAATTTTATCTCAAGGATTTTTCAAAAACTTAACATGTTTTTTGTTTCTGTTTACCGGCAGAAATCAATTAAAAAAGGAGAAACGAAATTTTTGGGATGATTATTTATTTTTGTAGGATAGAGTTTTAAAAAACGTGATGACTATTTAGACTTTCACCGTCAAAATTTATCTAGCATGAATTCAAAACTCAAAAACGTTAGTTTCACATTAAGTCATCTTAAACGATCCATTAGGGTATAAATCAGTAGTATATGTTGGGGCAGTTCAAGGGGGGGGGGGGCCTGAGGACCCCCATGTATTAACATAGGCTATAGAGTATCCGGTCCTCACCCTATGTATTAACATAGGCTATAGATTTCCCAATGTATTAAGATAGGGAATAGGTTTCCCAATGTATTAAGATACGAGGTTTCAGATGCTAAGATGGTAAGTTTCAGAAAAATTTTCGGCGCCCGAATTTTCCATGTATAGATTTCCCTATGTCTAAGAAATTCTTTGTAGGTAATTAAGAACTCATTAGGGAATAGATTTCCCTATGTATTAAGATAGGGAATAGGTTTCCTATGTATTAAGATGGTAAGGTTTCAGATGGTAAGATGGTAAAGTTTCAGATGGTAAGTTTCAAAAAAATTTTGGCAACCGAGTTTTTTGAGCTCGATTTTGCCGATACTTGCGTTTCTTAGCTAGCTTCTACTGTTTAGATGTTTTGGTTATTGTTTTATAGGTTTGATTCAACGAGAAAGCTATCTAAAAGCCATATTGAAACCTAACGAAACTTCGAGAAAAAAATCATATTTTTTGAAAAAAAATTTGGTGCTTGTGTGGAAATGTCTAGTTTTTTCGCAAAAATTATAGCTCGGATTATCTAATTGTTAGTTAATACTGGTTAATTACGTGTAGGTTGTGAAATTAAGGTTATTTCATCAGTTTTCTTGTACATGGTAAGTCAATGGTAAGAGTTTTTGGGCAAAAACTTGGAGTTTTTGTCACAAAAATTGAAAATTTTTCTTAAAAACTTTAAAACACAAAGTTTTATTGTAATTCGATCTAATTTATTGGATAATCCTATTTTCTATCTACCTGAATTTATGCCGAAACCTACTGAAACTTCGAAAAAAGTCAAATTTTTGGAAAAAATTGCAAAAAAAATTCAAGTTTTTGGGAAAAAATACAAAAATTTCAAAAATTTCGGAAAAAAATGCAAAAATTTCAAAGTTTTTGGAATAAACTGCAAATTTTTGAAAAGAACTGCAAAAATCTGAAAATTTTGGCTAGTGTTTTGTTGCTTCTGATTTAATTGAACAAAAAGTAAATACGTTTAGAGTTTAAAATTAAGCTCAAATTGTATTTCAATTGGTATCATGTTGACACAATAGAAATATGGATTTTTCCAAATTTTTCACACAAAAATTTGAAATACGATAAATTTTAGCATTATTTGAGTAACAAAGCGGGTTATTTAGTGCTCTCAACATTAACAAGAAAGCTCATAAAAGCTGAATCGAAATTGAAACTTGCGGAAGATAGTGAAAATAACGGTAATTTTCAAGAAAGTAAAATAAAAATTATTCAAATTTGTCAAAAAATTTCCATTTCAACCTTTTAAATGGATAATTAACTGATTTTTTGACCAATTCAGGGAGAATTGAAATAGAACTCTCAATACAAATGAACATTAAGAGCAATATTCTATAAAAATTCTAGATTTTTGCTCAATGATTAACCCAAATTTGTACAAAAATTACAAATTCAGAGAAGTTATTCATCTTTATAGTACAGAATTTCAGTTCAATGATGAAAAATGAGCAGTTAATTGCTACAATTGACTAAAAATGAGATAAATTTTTCTCAAAAATTTATTCGATATTGGTTCAAATTCAACAAAATCTTCTTCATAACTGATGATTATCTCTCTGTTGCTTCTGCAACATAATTTTCACGATTTTCCGTAGAAATGTTCTATTCTTAAAGTTTATTCTTACTTTCGGCTTAATACATGGTTCCGCTATTGAACACACTTTGCCAGAAAATTTAGTCAGAACTGGAGAATTTAGTATCAATCGAACGAATAATTTGCTAGCAGAGATGAAATTAGAACTGATACCGTCTGATGATTTTGATAAAAATTGTAAATGTCTTCCTCAAGTTTTCCTTCTTAGGTGCTACAGTAAACTATTCAAGCAAAAATACAACTTTTGGGATAAAAATCTATCACTTTTCTGGAAAAATAGTCATTTTTTCATGATTTTCTGTAGAAATGCTTTATGCTTTAAGGTTATTCCTTCTTTCTGCTTAATGCATGTTTTCGCTATTGAACACATTTTGCAAGAAAATTTAGTCAGAACTGGAGAATTTAGGAGGAAAATAGTATCAATTGAACGAACAATTTGCTGGCAAAGATGAAATTAGAACTGTTACCGTCTGACTATTATGATAAAATTGTAAATGTCTTCCTCACGTTTCCCTTGTTAGGTGCTACAGTAAACTTTTTAAGTAAAAATACAACTTATGGGATCAATAACTATCACTTTTCTGGAAAAAGAAGTCAATTTTTTATGATTTTCTTTAGAAATGCTCTATGTTTTAAGGTTTTTCTTGCTTTCTGCTTTATGCATGTTTTCGCTATTGAACACACTTCGCAAGAAAATTTAGTCAGAACTGGAGCATTTAGGAGGAAAATAGTATCAATTGAACAAACAACTTGCTGGTAAAGATGAAATTAGAATTGACGCCGTCTGATTATTACGATAAAAATTGTAATTGTCTTCCTCAAGGTTGTCTTGATACAGTGAATTATTTCAGCAAAATTACAATTTTTGGGTCAATAACTATCACTTTTCTTGCAAAATAAATATTAAATAGCTTTTCTTCTTATTTATGAGGGAAGTTTTCTCAAAAATATCCAAATGAGGAAGAATCGGTGCTGGTTAAAACATTCAAAAAAATATGTAAAAAATGAGAATGTAAATGTGTTTTTACAATTTAAGAACAAATTAGGAGCAGCTATATTAGTTATATTCTGAAAACCTCCGGAAATACGCAAGGGAACCTAGTTTTTAACATCTACAAAATCTAAAAACTTCTAAAAGAGCGCGTCTCAAAAAATTGATTTAGCAAAGGAAATCAAGGTGCAAACTGGAACAATTGTGTAATTTTCGGGTTTTTAGTAAGCAAAAGAAAACTCTATATAGTTTAAAAAAAATAATGAAATGTAGATCTTAAAAGCTGTTGTTGCTTTATGCTTCATGTATCTTCTTCCAAAAGATTTCGGATTGAGTTTACTTTATAAAAAGTATCCTCAAAACATCTGATTTTTTTAAAAAGTTACCTTTTATATCAAAGGATAACAAACTTTTCTAATGAATTACACATAAATACCAATCTTTGACACTTTTTATGTCGGAGTTTCTCTCAAAATATGGTTTATAAGCTAAATTTTAGTAAAATTATGTCAAAACTTTTATTGAATTAAATCGAGTTTCTATCTCATTTTCTCAGTTTCTAAAATTGAGAATTACTTGAAAATTGAACTTTTGATGGAGAAATATATCGTTTCAACGACCGTTCAACAATCCGAAGCTGAATTAATACCACGAAGCTTTTGCTAAACGTCTTAAAATTATTTTCTCTACTTGATAATTTATATTGGTGTTTCAACTCTAAATTTCTATTTTGAAGTAAATTTTGGGTTGAGAATGATGTATACTATTATCTTGAAATTTTCAAATGTCAGCAAAACATACAGTTTCAAGGTCAGTTATCAATTCCTTTTCTGAAATGTAGAAAAAAAGCAAAAAAAAACCATAATTCTTAGTAAATCAATCCCCAATATCTGCTACGCACTACTCTAAGATTACTTTTACAACCACTAAGCAAGGAAAACTTTAAATTGGTTACTAGGTAAAACCTTTCAATAAATCAATGTTTTTATAAATATCCAGTTTTTTATAGTTTTTCAACAAATACTTAAGCACTCCTTAGCGTAGGTGATTCACTTTTACTACAAATTTATCGCAACAAAATCTCCGCAAGCTTGCAACTAATGGAGTTTTTACTGTAGTTTAAAGATTTTCGGATTGATTTCCGTCGAAACTTTCACGACAATTTGAACTCGATTGTTGCTGGTTTTACCCTCAATCAGAACTTTTGAATATGACAGAACAAGAATAAGGACAAAAAAGTGTAAATTTTTCACTAAAAAAATTTCAAATATAGTGTATAGACTTTTCAGACTCAGTAAAAAATTATTATTCAAAGTATTTACTACTATGTTTTTCTTAAAAATATATCAATTTTACATTCTCTTGGAGTGTTTTTTGAGACTGCCGAGCACATACTTTAACATTATATTGACACTGCTTCTTCTTGATATGATTAGTAAGTTCCTCGCTGCTAAATGTATAAAAATTACAATTGGAACACTTTAAAACGTCACAGTGCCTTCGATGTCTTGACGCATCTTTACGTGTGTATTCTCTTCCACATCAAGACATGCAATTCTTTCGTTTCTATTCAGTGACGGCATCTCAATAGGAAGAAAAAGAAAAAAAATGGGAGATTTAGAATGTCCCAGATTTTCAGAAAAGAGAAGTTGAATAGGCTCAAAAAATGAGTAAAAATGAATAAAAACAGTAAATTTCTTGAACAATTGTTTTTAACGTGAAAGAAAATCAGAATGGATTTACTTTTTAGTCTAGCTGAAAATAAATTTATCCAATCTAACCATGGGTTTTTCAAAAATTTGCTATCAACCAATCAGAATCGAGCATTCATTTTAAGGAAATTTTTTCAAAATCCTGCTTGATTCTGTTTGGAATCAGATTTCCAGAGATTTGCTTTGAAAAATTGATCAACTTTGAGTTATCCTCCCAAATTTACATAAAAATCAAAGAACTTGACTATCTACTCTAAAATAAGCTTTTTCTCATTGATTACATACAAAAAAATCAATTAACTTGATGAAAAAAATTGTAGAGATGCTACTTTTATTAATTTTCTTCCTTTTGTTACTTATTTCAGCAATATTTACTTATTTTTACATCAAACAACTTTTGGTCAATTATTTTTGCAATTTCTTTTGTGTATATTTTTTTACTTTTTTGACAGATTTAAGTCCTTAAAAACTTCTCTGATTGGATACGACAACTAGAACAAAAATGATCATTTTTGTGATTGGAAACGACAATACCCAAAATGGAGCTTTGTTTCCGATTGGACACAAATTTTATTCAAGAATGCCATAAAAGGAAGCTGAAATCTGATTGGACACGACAACAATCCAAATAAGGAAAATCAATTCTGATTGGTTAAAACCACACATTCGAGTTGAAGGTACCCCTAACTCCTCACAAAAAATCATTTTGTTTTCAACTTAACTACCGTCAACTACCTCCTCTCTCAGCTCTAAATACCTTGATTTCAACTTTTCTTCCGTCAGCTATCCCTCTATCAGCTTTTTCTTGCTTTTTCTTGTTTTCTCGCACTTTGTAGAAAAACTGAAACACTTTTCGCATTTCGTCAAAAAAGTGAAAGACTTTTCGCAAATTGTCATAAATATTGAAACACTTTTCGCATCTTGTCAAAAAAAATTGAAACATTCTTCGCATCTTGTCAAAAAAATTGAAACACTTTTCGTATTTTATCAAAAAAGTTGATACATTTTTCGCATTTTGTCAAAAAAATTGAATTATTTTTCGCATTTTATCGAAAAAAGTAAAATACTTTTCGCATTTTGTCGAAAAAAGTAAAACACATTTTGCATTTTATCGAAAAAACTAAAACACTTTTCGCATTTTGTCGAAAAAATTGAAACACTTTTCGCATTGTATCGAAAAAAGTAAAACACTTTTCGAATCTTGTCAAAAAAGGTGAAACACTTTTCGCATCTTGTCAAAAAAACTGAAACATTTTCGTATTTTGTCAAAAAAAATTAAAACACTTTTCGCATTTTGTCAAAAAAATTGAAACAATTTTTGCATTTGTACAAAAAAAGTGAAACAATTTTTGAATACGCTTCTAAAAATTGAAACACTTTTCCCATCTTGCCGAATTAAATCATTACAATTTTTCTTGCACAGTTAATTGTAATGCACATTGCTAATCTTTATGAAACTTTTATTCACAATTAAATCCTTCAGAAAACTAATTTTTGCATGTCTGTTGATCAGAAACAATTGAAAACCAAGGTATTAGAAGTTTTCTAAGCGATAAGTCAACATGCTTTTTACATCAAAGTTCTGCGTTTTTTGCCTTATCATTTTAGAAATGAAAAAAAAAAATTCAACATAATTTTTGAAAAAACCAAAAAAAAACGTGCATTTTACCAAAAAAAAAATTCTTAGATCGGTATACGTAAAAAAAAATATCTATATTTATATGTTAAAAACTATTCAGGCAAGAAAAAATTATTTTTGATAAATTTCTTGTAACAAATATTCAATTATCTTAAGAAAAACTATTTGAAAAAGCCATTCAGAGGGTCTGACATGATTCCTCTACAGAGCTAGGAAGGTGTCTTTTGAAATTTTTAGGTAATAAAAAAGTAATTCCACCTGAGAAAATGACGTCATTACACTTTAATTTTTATAGAACAGTAAAAGTTGTGGAATATTTCCACCAGAGAAATTGCCGTCATTATTCATTAAATTCTAGAATCTTCTATCTTTTAGAATCTACAGATTAAATCCTTGAATTTTATAAAAAGTCATTACACATTAACATCTACATTTTCCTCAATCTTCTAAATTCTAGAAATAATCACTAAAAATTAACCAATCAGAATTCCAGAACTAACTCTAAGGTGATGACGTTGATGAAAAAAATTTGTGGATTTTAGTTATTTTGCTAGTTTTTTAAATTTAAAAAAAAAGATACGCAACCAGGGTTGTATATAATAGGAATAGTTTTCAATCACATTCTTCCCTTTTGAAAAATCTTAGTCAACAAAAAATTCTTATTTTACAAAATCCTTTATAAGCAATTAAAATCAATCAATCAATCAATCAATCAAATTTTTGGAGTTCAGTTTTTTTTATGAGAAATTCAGCAAAATCTAGAGAAATTCAGCACAGTTCAGTCCATTTTACCGACATGAGAAGAATTTTTAGAAGAAACGGAAATCTATCTCAAACTTTGAAACCAATCATAATAGAACGAGCGAGTTACTGCATCCAGTTTGAAATTGGCACAGAAACTGTCAAGATTCTCAAATTTATTAAAATGTCCCAAGCTAGTGATCAAATTATCATAGATCTTTCGGAATGGAGAGAACTCGAGAGTAGAAGAGTTAGGGAATTTGGAAAAGAATTGGCTATGTCTAACTCACCTTCGAGAAAAAAGTACGGGTTTTCATATGATTCAAATGAAAAATATTTTGATGAAGTTGTGGATCTGGGATACGGAAATAGTTTTCATTTGCCTACAAGTGAACATTTACTACAAATGACTATTTTTGAAAAAATGGTTGAATTTGATATCTTCTACAGAGATCCGAAGAAGTGTTTCAGTCCCTTAAGAATTTCCCTACATGATTGGCGAAAAATTGAAACAATTCGTGATAAAAGGTACAAGAAAGAAAAATTGAAGGTTCAACAGGATAACTTAGCTCTGTTTAGAAGGAAACATGGTGTGGCACTTGAAGAAGAAAGTGACAAGGAACTCGAAAATTAACTCATTTTCTGATTTCTTACACATTTTTTCAAGTTTCCCATTGAATTGTAAATTGGTTTTTTTTATCATTCGAATAAAGTGCTCCTGAACCAAAGCTTTGTTTTTAAAGATTTATCAATGTAAACTTTGAAGAATTTGAAAACAATTGATTATTTTATCACAAAGCTTACATAATCACTTTGCACAGAACCATGACAATCAATAAAGCAATGAATAATCTTGAAAAAATCAGGTTCATATTTTGAGTTTTGAATTTTTCGAATTCTATCCAGAAACGCTGAACCAAGAGTTTGTGTGGAAGCCAGATTCTGGTTGGAACATAAATAATGTCTCTTGAATTTTTTCCGAATTAGTCGTTTCTTTGCAATACTAGGCATCTTTTCGGCTCCTCACCAATTTATGTTGAACAGCTCGTCTAAGCTGATTGAACATTTCTCCGCTTGACGTAACAATACTTGAATAGAATCTGTGTTTGAACAAAGTGTTAAGACAGTCAATTTCTTGATATATGTATACATATTTATCTAATCTCTGAAAAATTTGACTAAGAGATATTCCTATTAAAACCATATGGAACTTACAATTTTCCAAAGAACATAAAGAGTTGTAGGTAGAGACACAATAATCCTGTGTTACTATGTATTTTTCGTAAAAACCACTGGAAACGGAAATAAATAATGATTTTGTACAATAATCTGAATAAAAGCTGGGAAGAGCTTGACACATAGCAGCAGCCATTGGGAAGAATGATTTTTGCTGAGAATTGTGGATTTATATAGGAGAAGTCACGCCTACGTGATTTCGGTATATATAAATTTCATACAAAACTTTCCTTATTTGATATTACCTCCATAAATGGAAATCATGATGAGTCATACATTTTATTTCAATTTTCAATTAATGTCAAAATCATTTTTCGCACTTCTCTTCATCTGATCAGTCTGTTCTTCGAAAATGTACTCAAGAAAAAACACTAGTCCCAATTATATTGAGTTTTCAAAAAATCAAACAAGAATTGGGAGATTTGTTTGGTTCCAAAAATCCTACAAGGGGAAATTTTATTTTGAGCCCTGCCTCCAACTATTAAAAATTAACGATTTGGGACAATTTGAAAAGTCCCAACAAGTCTATATTAGTGAAAAAGAAGGTGAAGCATTATCGACAATCCGGAATACTGTTATTCACGATGCTGAAAACCTTGGACTCGTACCTATATATGAAGCCAAACCTGGCAAAGAATCAACTATGGATCAGGAGCTGGAGATCTGTAATAGAGTATAAGAAATAGCAACATACAACATGAGGAGGGTGTGTCTCACAATGAAGAAGTACAGTGTGAACAAGCCATCCTACATTCAGATTCGACTCTTTACTGCAAAAGAGAATGAAGCAATGAAACAAGTTGCATATGTCAACTATACTTTAAATGAATTCAAAGAACTGTCCCAAATATTGGGAGACTTTATGTTTGTTGATAATTGTAAGCCTCAGTAAAGCTTTGTGATGTTTTGCATGTTTGGTAATTGAGATATTATTGGTTCAAAACTATTTTTTCTCACTAAAGTGTATATTTAGAGCTGGGATATCTGAGGAAAAGTCAGACAAAACATGAAAATTTAATCAAAATTGACATAAAACTCTATCCAATCATCAATAGATTTTCCACTATTTGTTTAGGAAATTACAGAAAAATTTATTTAATTAATGCTTTTATCAAAAGTTGAGTAAAATATGTCTTATTTGAACAACATTACGAATTAAATTTATAGTTAGTTGTAACATTATCATTATTTTTCGAAAATCTGAATTTCATTGGTTGTTTTCAATTGCCTCAATTTGAGGTTTTGATTGGCTACATGAATTAACTTAAAAATAACCAGTCTCTGAATAAGGGAAATACACTTTATGTTGATTGCAAAATTTGTAAAAAATGGTTCATCAATTCGAGTTTTTTTTTAAGTTTCTTTGTTAATTTCAGTAAGAAATATGTTTCTATCAAAAGCGTTTTCAATGTCTGAAATGAACATTTATCAGATTTTAAGGTTGAACTACTACAAAAACCAAAAAGAGTGGTGGACAGATGACGTCCATGGAGATCGTATTAGTTTTGACTTTTATAGAAACACAGAAAGTTCAATAATTCTGTTAAAAAGATGGAGAGGAGAATTCAGAAAAGAAGAGTACTGCCAGATTTATCAACAATGTTTATATTTAGAAGAATTAACTCAAATTGAGTGGTCAATCAGTAAAAAACAAAAGAATGGAAGATTCTATGAAACAAATATTGAAGATAAGGAACATCATTTCGATTACTGTTTTGAATTTGATACAAATGCAAAATCAAGAGTTGTCAGATTATCTTTTAATCGACTATCCAAATTTAAAAAACTTCCGGTTGTTTTTATTACAATATACCAGAAAGAAAACAACAAAATGTATATTTCGGTAATTTCTCTTTTCACTGGTTAGAAATAGAACAAATCGAAAAAATTTTGATTGAAATTTCAAAATTTGATTTCAGCATCGAAAAAACAATATAAACCAGACAAGAAATCTCATTTATCTCTCTAAGGTATCAAATTTTATATCTTAGTTATGTTAGAACAATTTAATTAAATTGATTGATTGGGAAGTTTCATAAATAAAGTTTGGTTCTGATCTACAAAATATTTTAAAATCTGTGAATACTTCATTCTGATTGGTTATTATCACAAATACTACCTGTGAAGAAATCCTTGATATCTACAAACGATATCAAAACTATTGAAAAACCCATGAGAAGTAGAAATCAGTTTCGATTGGTTGACATAAATTTTTTTTAAAAATTCCATGACCATTGAAGCTCGATTCTGATTGGTTGGTATCGGAAAAAAATTAAAAATTTCCTTAAAATGAATGCTCGATTCTGATTGGTTGATAGCAAATTTTTGAAAACTCCATGGTTAGATTGGACGATTTTCATTTCAGCTAGGCTAAATAGCGTATCGATTCTGATTTTCTTTCACGTCAAAAACAATTGTTCAAGAAATTTGCTGTTTTTATTCACTTTTACTCATTTTTTGAACCTGTTCAATTTTCTTTACTGAAAATTTGGGACATTCTAAATCTCCCATTTTTTTCTTTTTCTTCCTATTGAGATGTCGTTACTTAATAGAAACAAAAAAATTGCATGTCTTGAATGTGGAAGAGAATACACACGTAAAGATGCGTCAAGACATCAAAAGCACTGTGACGTTTTAAAGTGTTCCAATTGTAATTTTTATACATTTAGCAGCGAGGAACTTACTAATCATATCAAGAAGAAGCAGTGTCAATATAATGTTAAAGTATGTGCTCGGCAGTCTCAAAAAACACTCCAAGAGAAGGTAAAATTGATATATTTTTAAGAAAAACATAGTAGTAAATACTTTGAATAATAATTTTTTTACTGAGTCTGAAAAGTCTATACACTATATTTGAAATTTTTTTAGTGAAAAATTTACACTTTTTTGTCCTTATTCTTGTTCTGTCATATTCAAAAGTTCTGATTGAGGGTAAAACCAGCAACAATCGAGTTCAAATTGTCGTGAAAGTTTCGACGGAAATCAATCCGAAAATCTTTAAACTACAGTAAAAACTCCATTAGTTGCAAGCTTGCGGAGATTTTGTTGCGATAAATTTGTAGTAAAAGTGAATCACCTACGCTAAGGAGTGCTTAAGTATTTGTTGAAAAACTATAAAAAACTGGATATTTATAAAAACATTGATTTATTGAAAGGTTTTACCTAGTAACCAATTTAAAGTTTTCCTTGCTTAGTGGTTGTAAAAGTAATCTTAGAGTAGTGCGTAGCAGATATTGGAGATTGATTTACTAAGAATTATGGTTTTTTTTTGCTTTTTTTCTACATTTCAGAAAAGGAATTGATAACTGACCTTGAAACTGTATGTTTTGCTGACATTTGAAAATTTCAAGATAATAGTATACATCGTTCTCAACCCAAAATTTACTTCAAAAAAGAAATTTAGAGTTGAAACAGCAATATATATTATCAAGTAGAGAAAATAATTTTAAGACGTTTAGCAAAGGCTTCGTGGTATTAATTCAGCTTCGGATTGTTGAACGGTCGTTGAAACGATATATTTTTCCATCAAAAGTTCAATTTTCAAGTAATTCTCAATTTTAGAAACTGAGAAAATGAGATAGAAACTCCATTTAATTCAATAAAAGTTTTGACATAATTTTACTAAAATTTAGCTTATAAACCATATTTTGAGAGAAACTCCAACATAAAAAGTGTCAAAGATTGGTATTTATGTGTAATTCATTAGAAAAGTTTGTTATCCTTTGATATATAAGGTAACTTTTTATGAAAAATCAGATGTTTTGAGGATAGTGTTTGTAAAGTAAACTCAATCCGACATCTTTTGGAAGAAAATACATGAAGCATAAGCAAAAAAAGCTTTCAAGATCTACATTTCATTATTTTTTTTAAACTATATAGAGTTTTCTTTTGCTTAATAAAAATCCGAAAATTACACAATTGTTCCAGTTTGCACCTTGATTTCCTTTGCTTAATCGTTTTTTGAGACGCGCTCTTTTAGAAGTTTTTGGATATTGTAGATGTTAAGAACTAGGTTCCTTTGCGTATTTCCGGAGGTTTTCAGAATATAACTAATAGAGCTGCTCCTAATTTGTTCTTAAATTGTAAAAACACATTTATATTCTCATTTTTTACATATTTTTTTTGAATGTTTTAACCAGCACCGATTCTTTCTCAATTCGATATTTTTGAGAAAAATTCCTTTTTAAATAAGAAAAAAAAGCTATTCAATATTTGTTTTGCAAGAAAAGTGATAGTTATTGACACAAAAATTGTAATTTTGCTGAAATAAGTTACTCTAGCACCTATCAAGACAACTTTGAGGAAGACAATTACAATTTTTATCGTAATAATCAGATGGTGTCAATTCTATTTTCATCTCTGCTAGCAAATTGTTTGTTCAATTGATACTATTTTTCTCCTAAATTCTCCAGTTCTGACTAAGTTTTCTTGCCAAGTGTGTTCAATAGCGAAAACATGCATTAAGCAGAAAGCAAGGAAAACCTTAAAACATAGAGCATTTCTAGAGAAAATCATAAAAAATTGACTTTGTTTTCCAGAAAAATGATAATTATTGATCCCATAAGTTAAATTTTTGCTTAAATAGTTTACTGTAGCCTCTAAAAAGGGAAACTTGAGGAAGACATTTACAATTTTTATCATAATAATCAGACGGTATCAGTTCTAATTTCATCTTTGCCAGCAAATTGTTCGTTCAATTGATACCATTTTCCTCCTAAATTCTCCAGTTTTGACTAAATTTTCTTGCAAAATGTGTTCAATAGCGAAAACATGCATTAAGCAGAAAGCAGGAATAACCTTAAAGCATAGAGCATTTCAACAGAAAATCATGAAAAATTGACTATTTTTCCAAAAAAGTGATAGATATTTATCCCAAAAGTTGTATTTTTGCTTAAATAGTTTACTGTAGCACCTATTAAGGGAAACTTGAGGCAGACATTTACAATTTTTATCAAATCATCAGACGGTATTAGTTCTAATTTCATCTCTGCTAGCAAATTATTCGTTCGATTGATACTGTTTTCCCCCTAAATTCTCCAGTTCTGACTAAATTTTCCGGCAAAGTGTGTTCAATAGCGAAACCATGTATTAAGCTGAAAGTAAGAATAAACTTTAAGAATAGAACATTTCTACGGAAAATCGTGAAAATTATGTTGCAGAAGCAACAGAGAGATAATCATCAGTTATGAAGAAGATTTTGTTGAATTTGAACCAATATCGAATAAATTTTTGAGAAAAATTTATCTCATTTTAATCAAATTGTTGCAATTAACTGCTCATTTTTCATCATTGAACTGAAATTCTGTACTATTAAGATGAATAACTTCTCTGAATTTGTAATTTTTGTACAAATTTGGGTTAATCATTGAGCAAAAATCTAGAATTTTTATGAAATATTGCTCTTAATGTTCATTTGTATTAAGAGTTCTATTTCAATTCTCCCTGAATTGGACAAAAAATCAGTTAATTATCCATTTAAAAGGTTGAAATGGAAATTTTTTGACAAATTTGAATAATTTTTATTTTACTTTCTCGAAAATTACGGTTATTTTCACTATCTTCCGCAAATTTCAATTTCGATTCAGCTTTTATGAGCTTTCTTGTTAATGTTGAGAGCATTAAATAACCCGCTTTGTTACTCAAATAATGCTAAAATTTATCGTATTTCAATTTTTTGTGTGAAAAATTTGGAAAAATCCATATTTCTATTCAAAGTTTTGTATCAGTGTCTCAACATGATACCAATTGAAATACAATTTGAGCCTAATTTTAAACTCTAAACGTATTTACTTTTTGTTCAATTAGATCAGAAGCAACAAAACAGTAGCCAAAATCTTCAGATTTTTGCAGTTCTTTTCAAAAATTTGCAGTTTATTCCGAAACTTTGAAATTTTTGCATTTTTTTCCCAAAAACTTGAATTTTTTTTGCAATTTTTTCCAAAAATTTGACTTTTTTCGAAGTTTCAGTAGGTTTCGGCATAAATTCAGGTAGATAGAAAATAGGATTATCCAATAAATTAGATCGAATTACAATAAAACTTTGTGTTTTAAAGTTTTTAAGAAAAATTTTCAATTTTTGTGACAAAAACTCCAAGTTTTTGCCCAAAAACTCTTACCATTGACTTACCATGTACAAGAAAACTGATGAAATAACCTTAGTTTCACAACCTACACGTAATTAACCAGTATTAACTAACAATTAGATAATCCGAGCTATAATTTTTGCGAAAAAACTAGACATTTCCACACAAGCACCAAATTTTTTTTCAAAAAATATGATTTTTTTCTCGAAGTTTCGTTAGGTTTCAATATGGCTTTTAGATAGCTTTCTCGTTGAATCAAACCTATAAAACAATAACCAAAACATCTAAACAGTAGAAGCTAGCTAAGAAACGCAAGTATCGGCAAAATCGAGCTCAAAAAACTCGGTTGCCAAAATTTTTTTGAAACTTACCATCTGAAACTTTACCATCTTACCATCTGAAACCTTACCATCCTAATACATAGGAAACCTATTCCCTATCTTAATACATAGGGAAATCTATTCCCTAATGAGTTCTTAATTACCTACAAAGAATTTCTTAGACATAGGGAAATCTATACATGGGAAATTCGGGCGCCGAAAAATTTTCTGAAACTTACCATCTTACCATCTGAAACCTCGTATCTTAATACATTGGGAAACCTATTCCCTATCTTAATACATTGGGAAATCTATAGCCTATGTTAATACATAGGGTGAGGACCGGATACTCTATAGCCTATGTTAATACATGGGGGTCCTCAGCCCCCCCCCCCTTGAACTGCCCCAACATATACTACTTAAACCATTGAAAGTTTCAACGTTTTCTTCTGACTTTCTCGGAATATATTGCATCTATCGTCAAAAATTGAGTACGATAACCCTATCCGGGGGTAACTAATAATCAGTCCGTGTTTTTTGATTCCAACCGTATGTCAATATTGAAAGGTTTGCGCAGGAATGCCGTTCTCTTTACATGAAATAAAACCAAATCTTTTCTTTTGTAAATTTTGGTCCAACTTCATTTTAGAAAATCTGTGATCACTGGGGAAATAATTTGCCTAATGTAACATCAGATAGCAATTGGATTATTTTTGCATCGGGACTGGTTGGTTCAAACTCTCTAATTGACAACATATGCAGATCAAATAGCGAGCATACTTCAATTTCAATGAGCCGTTGTCAAACTCAAATATCGATTGACATGTTTTTGGTCTGCCTACATACTTTAACTTAATTAGGTCTGTTTTCAGTTTTTTTTGTAAAAAAGACGAACCTCCGAAATATGCGGTGAATTGTGAACGCAGTAATGAGTTATATTGTATAATATAAAGTCTCCTTTTCCTTGTTAGATTCCCAAAGGGATCTCAAAAGATACTTCAAATAAGTTTAACGAGCCCCAGGTGCAGTTTTTGTGCAGTCTCCAACCTATTAGCATCTCATATTAAATTACTTTTATCTAATTAACAAAAGTGTAAAAGTTCCAGTTCCGCTACTTTTGCGACACAAATTACCGTTTATTTATCCGTAAAGAAAAAAGGCGAAGATCTGTACCCTAGCAACTTAACCATTGTGGCGTGAACAATTTTTTTTTCACGGTAGTGGTTTTTTTAACATCTGCTTTGAGCGTTCAAATGACAACTACTCTTGCATTGTACTTGAGTTGAAAAGCTCCTTTCACTGAACAAAATGACGCAAATTCGACAGTTATTTCCCTCGAGTAATGTTTCTTATTTTACTACAAGTTCATTTTTGCTTCTTTTTGCATCCAATTTACGTTTTTCCACTTTTAAAATAAAGAACCCATTGAGTTAAAAACTATGCAATTTCCTTTAAAATGGTTTGTAAAAAAACAAGCCACTGTGTTAAATCTCAATAATACCTTTACAGTTAATGTAAAATATTGCTTTACCCCAGAAAACATTTTTTATCAGGAGGAGTAACTTTCCGCCCAATGAGTTTTCTGGTCAGGCTAATAATGGACAATGTTGTCAATATAAATCTGTTTTGCTGATCCAAACAGACGAAGAAACAATTTTGATTCTTACAATTCTTCCTTCATTATTCAGACCACCCGATTTCGGAATTTTTAGCTTAGAAAATTTGGAAACTTTAGCATACAAACTCTGATATTAATTTCATGGATTCCAGAAGCGGAAACAAAAGCGCCAGAATGAAATTTTTGCATCTTTTCATTCAGGAAATTTCCTTGCTCCTCGAGGACTCCACCGCCCATGGAATGGAGAGAATTGGATCGGGACCGCGTAAAAGGTCAATCTTCTGGATCCTGACCTTCTTTCTGTCCATGTTTATGGTCAGCAGCCAGTGCTGGACACTGATTGGTCAATATCTGAGTTATGGAAAGACAGTTTCAATTGCGCTGAGGGAGGAAAAATTGCCCCAATTTCCGTATATTACCTTTTGCAGTGAGTTCTTTGTTCCTGATGATGTTGAGCCGAGTCCATACTTCGTGGAATTGACTAAACTGGCGAAAGAACACATCACAGCTCAGCAAGGTCAGTTGAAAGCGGACTCCTAAAGTCTATCTCAGACTGTACTTGAGTAACTTAGCCTTCCTGAGTAACGATGAAAAAGTTTATATTTGCTTTTTTATAGGTTCACGTTCAATAGTTTTTTTTAAATCCAAAGTCGGTAGCTAAAACCTGTAGCTTGTCTAAAGATAAACAGCTTTATTATTCAGTTTTTTTGTCTAGAAATAGCAATTCGAGCATGACCTCCTGTGTCGTCTTTTGTTTCAGTGGATATCAGCACAGAGACGGATATCAACAAGATCCCCGAGATCATGGAGGCCTACAACGTCGGCAACATCTCCGCCGAACACATGGTCGACATCTGGTACGAACTAAAGGAACAGATGTTCAACATCACCGATTACATGTAGGGGCAACAAATACATCAGACAATTAAAAACAAAACGGCATCTTATCTTTTGTGTCAGATTATAATTATTAATGGTATCTAAAAAATCGATCGGTTTTTGGATTTAATGTATTTCAAAAGATTTTTTGGATTCAATGTATTTTAGAGGAGCACTATTTAAACATGGAAAAATAAATATTTTTTTTCTTCTGAAAATCCAACAAATATAGAAGAAGCATTGCAAGTATGTTGATTAAAGTATGTTAAAGCAGTGACGGGTTTAAAGGTGGGATCGTGCGCCCTCGCCATTCAAACAAAGTGGACTCAGTTTTGGAGCAATTGCAGATTTTTTTTGCTGAAATAATAATTAAAATTTCCACAATGGTCAGTGCATGCCCCTACTTTTTCTCTATGCGCTACCCCGGACGCTACAACTTCTCCGATTTCCTGGAATTGCAAGAAATGATGTCATACTCTGGACCCCACAAGTCATACGCCATGTCCAAACTCCACCCGGAGAGCTACTTCTTCGACTGCTCTTTCAGAGGGAAGCCATGCAATTTCAGGTTACGTTGATTGTGTTTTACCCGAAACTCTTTTTTTTTTCATTTTCTCTGCAAATTAAACTTATGAAAGCCTATTTAAAAGCTTCTCTGATGTTATGAAATACATTGGATCATGGCAAAGTTAACAAATAACCAGATTTGAATAAACTTAATTACGATTGTTCGAAAATTTGTATGTTCAGAAAACTGTTGTTCGTATTCACGAAGGGTGGAAGCTGAAAAAAGTAGCTACCGTAAAATGCTTCTCATAAATATTTTTTTTTGCCAAAAAACGTACTCCGAAGTTCTGTTTTTGGTAAATTTTGATACGCTTTGCGTTAAACATCGTCTTGTTTCGGCATTTTGCGTAACTTTGTGCTTTTCGGAAAGCTGCAGCTTCTTGTTTGTTTCAGTGACTTTTCAGTTCAGAAGAGTGACTCTTATGGCAACTGTTTCACCTTCCAGTCTCCCGAATATTCTGACACGCCACAAGACTCGCCGAAGGGACTCCCTGGTAAGTTGAGGGTTCAAGGAAGATTTCATTTTATTATGTAATTTTTTAGTTGCCTCCCCAGAAAAAACGCATTAGCAATAACAAGCAATATTTTCGAATAAAGCCCCAGGTAAAATAAATCGATGACCTAATATAATTTCTTTTATGCGGGGTGTGGGGCTGTCATTTGAAACACATTTCTTACCGTTTCTTATATGCTTTTGATATTTTTGTTATACTGAAGCTCTGAAATACACAAAAAAATAGAATCTTTGACGTAGGGTTTGAATTTATCAAAAGTATACCAAAAATAAGGAAGAATGAGATATAAGGTCGCTAAAAGAGTTTCGCTCAACAAAGTTTTCCAGTCTAGAAACCGACAGTAACAAGATATCTAGCCTAACATCTTTGCTACAGTCACGGGACAAGTTGCTTTTTGATTTCAACGAGCAAGTATCTTATGAGATTCTGGCCTGAAGATTCTGGCCTGAATTAGACAGTATCTCATAACCTGTTTTAGAGATGTTCTTGCTGTGTAAACATTTTCGCGAACATTACAAAAAAATTCGAATTAATGGGCTCAAATTAGTTCTCTGGGAACCTGCTCAGCATGACTTACAACTTATGACGCCAAAAAACGTCAGATAGCAGAATTAAAAGAATATCTAATTATTTCTGCGTTTCTAAAGAGCAAGTATCAGTTGCCTTAAAATCTTCGGTGGCTGTCCTTTTCCGTTTTGCAAAAAATCACTGGACCAATCTTTCATACTTACTTTTACAGAAACCAATCTAACAATGAATCATTTAGGTCTCAAGTTAAAAGTGAGGTTGCCCGAGACCTCCGAAAAAGCGAGAGCAGCCACTAAAGCAATCCGCATATCTGTTCACGATGCAAACCAACTGCCCTCTTTTGCCGAAGACAGAGGGTTGTTCACGCCTCTGGGCATCGATGCCCTTATCAGATTCAACCAGGTAAATTGGATCTAGAGTATGATTCCTTCAAAATTTGAACACAGTTCGTTGTTTCTTGAGTTTATTGATAATTTTTTTCGAGATAGTTGTTAATGACATAATAACAAAGTTGTTGGTTCTCTTTTGTGTATGCTTTTCTATTGCAAAAAATGCAACCTGTTGAAAAAAAATAAAGTAGCGACGAACTGGAGACTTAAATAGATGCTTTTGGTAGTATCAGAAACGTAGTATCAGGAACGTAGCACGTTCCTACAAAAACACTTTATATTGGGGCTCTCTAACTAAAATTGAACTAATTAATTGTATGAGATTTATCCTTTTCTTATTTCTACAATAATATCATAGGGTAATTTTTTTTGGCAAAAATGCGACATGCATCAATTCTTCAGTTTAAAAATTTCTATGCTCGATTTTAGAAGGCACTTCTTCGGTACGACAACAGGCGTGAACACTGTAGCGATGTGTGGCCTCTTCAGAGTCGTCAGCTGGATGGACTGGCATACAGCGACAAAGTGAGAGATAGTTTTTAACGACTTACCAAAGGCTTGTCTTATACTCATAATTTTACTCAAACTTATTTTTTTAAAACATTTTTTGCATACTAAATATCTTGCACAAATACTATGATTACTGATTGTATCAAACGATCTTTTTCCAGATTTTTTGTAGCTATTTTTGATGTATTTGAGAATTTGATTTGCAGAATTTTTTATTTGATTTTAAGGTGTGTCGCAAACTCTGCATCGAGGATTCTCTCTACGATGAATGTGGGTGTGCTCTGTCTGTTCTCTATAAAAACATCTACCCTCAAAGACAGAAATGCATGCTGGCCGAAAATGGATCGCATCGTAAGTCAATTGGCACGGGGAAATAATTCCTCACAATTGGTGCAAGTGATTGGCAATAGGGGCACGTGACAATAGAAGCACGGTATAGTTAGTTAGTGACACTCTTTGACGCTGATGACGGCAAAGCTGGTAACACCTCTGACGGGGGTTCGTCTTTACCTTTCGACCGAAGTGGCCTGGCTTCTTGTTTTGACCGACTTTGTTTCAAACATGTCGTCATTCAAAAACTCACAGTCCATCCATAAAATTTGCAAACATCGAAACTTTAGCGCACAGTTATAACTGACGCTAACTTTTTGCATCCGTTGTTATCAAACATCAGACACATGAGCATCTAGGGTCTATCTTTAGTTTATCGAGAAGAAGGGATATTTCATAGCTTTTTTGTTATACGTCTAATTTGATCTCGCTCGAGAACGACGGTATCAGATGGTAATTAATGGTGATTTAAAGTAAAATCTTCGTCTCCGAGACTGAGAGTTGTGATTTGCCATTCGAGAAGCCTAAACACCATAAAAAATCAATTATGATCCATTTGCTTTTGTATGTGGAGGTAATCGACAAGCACAAAAATGCCCTAATGTCTTCATGTCTAAGTGCTCAAAGTGTTATTTGACTCAAAGTTCAATTTACTTATCAGTGTTGTAACAATTTTTGTGAGAGATTAGATGCAATCTTTTCATGATTGCTCACTCCACAGTTTTCAAATGGTGCAATTTACTAAACTTAGATTAAGAGACAAAAGGTTTTGTCTGTTATTCATTCATTCTTTCAGAGCGAATTGTTTCAAAGCTGTTCATATTATGAACATAAAAGTGTACATTTCAATAAATCAAAAAATTGAAACGATTCTAAACTCGGCAGTCGGTTTGCAATCCACAAAAATGTCTGCGTCGCCGCAAATTTCTACTGGTGGTTAAAGAGAGTTGCAAAAAGTAGCAACAGACAAAATTAACTAAAAAGAGCAAATAAGCTATTTCAGAAAACTTTTTTTTTACAAAAGCTAATTTGTCAGACAGAAAGTATGACTCAATGTTACGTAACAATTCAAATTTGCATCCAAAAGTGCTCAAAATTGGTAGATTGCGCTTTGTAATTATTTCTGTTTGTTCCAACTTACTGTTACTAGTTATATATTAGTAACCAAAAATGCACCCTCATCAATTTGAAAAACGCTCTGCTTTTTTGGCCAAAAGCCAGATGTAAGAAGCAAACCCTGAGTTTTCTCATAAACATGCGTCAGGGCAAATCTTTCGAAAAAATAGAGAAGTTATAAGACACTCACAACATTCCATTAGATTACTGAGAACCGATTATATGAAAATGGCACAAATAATCTTTTTTCCCTTGCTATGAAATTTCATAACAAGTGTTTTTTACCACACTCCGGGACTAAATAGCAACTTTTTGCATTTATATGTATCAAAAAAGTGCCGAAATAGCAAAACATTTTTTTTATTCCATGAAATTGTATGATAGGCTTTTTTCATGATTAAATTGCAAAAAAAAAGCTTCAAAAGTTTGTGTTTTAATCTCAAAACACAATAACCAAGGATTTCTATCATAAAAAAGCCATGTGGGTGGATGTGGTAATTTTTTTTCAGTTATTCACAAATGTTTTGGTATTTTTAGGTTGAACTGGCGGCTTGGATAAAACAGGCAGAATTATTGATTAAATAGTTTGATTCGAGAATATCGAAGAAGTTATTTCTGTTTGGAAATATTGGACAAATATAGATTCTAAATTTCTGTTTTTGTGAGCCTTTTCTAGAGCAATCTGCAGATAAGGAAGTAAATTAATTGCAGCGTTCGATATATTCACCGGGTCTCCTTTTACAGTTCTCATGATGTCATCCACATTCCTCTTTGAAAATTTTTTCAACTCTGAAAGTTGGTATCGTTTTTTGAACTCAGCTTGAAGAGCGAAACCAGATCATATTGGCTACTTTCTAATAATTATTAGACTGAACCATACTCTACTTTTGATGGAACCATTGTAGCCAACTTTCACAGCTCTTCTTTGCCTTTAGAATATTTCGAACATTTTGGACGGACGCCAATTAAAACTTCCGTGGGCTTGCAAATCTCGGGAATCTTTTTCTTCAGCACGGGTTTGCAATCTTCAACCCACCAGTTTGCAAAAATGAGTGCAAGAGAGGAGCCTCCTATAGCCAAACATATTATTGCAGAGCTATTAGGACCTTTAATTTCAAGCTGTGAATGTTTAGTTTTACTCGAGGAAAAAATTTTGGCGTTTTTTTTCTGGCATTTAAAAAGTTCAAAAGTTCAAAAAAAATTACGTCGATTCAATTGGATTTTTTTTTAAAACTGTTTCAATTTCATGATTGTTTTGTTTTTCTCTCGCAAAACTGTTATCCAAAGTGCCTCTTTTACTCTGACTGTCAAATATGCCTACTTTTATTTTTTAAATCAGATCCTTTTATCAAACCACGCAAAGAAACTACTCTTATTTGAATTTTTTTTGATTATTTTAAAGACAACGGTCGGAAAATTCTGTGCTTATTGCGCAGTAACTGGATATCCTTGTTGTTATAAATTATGGTTTAAACTAAGTTTTTAAACTTCCAGTTTTCTGATTTTTTTCTGAAAAATGATGAGATCACAAGACAATTTTGAGCGCAGAATTTGAAAAAAGTTCCTTTTTTCTTCGAGTTCGTTGATGTTTTTTTTCTGTTAATTACAAATTTTGTGAATTAAAACGTCATTTTGCATAGCGGTGTGGGGGGATGGGTACATTTTTCTTTCCCTCCACCATCAAATTTAACAACTCAATTTTTTTCACATTCTCCTATTGTTATGAAAATTGACGCGCGGACAAATTGCACCATGACAAATATTTTCAACCTTCATAATTAACCTTGTTAATCTACTCATTACATCAAAAAATTGATGACCGTGCAAGGTGGGGGGGGGGGGGGGGGGGGGAGAAAAAAAGACGTTCAATTTCAGTCCCTAAAATTCGAACTTCTAAAAGCCAAAAGATTTGTCTGCATCGTTTTTCAACTAAGGTCAACTCACTTCGGGAAAAATATGCATTTTAATATTCAAGTTTAATGCGTTTTGTCGGGATAACTACAATAAGCACTGTATAAAAACCTACCGAATTAGAGAAATCAAACACCTCTAAAGCCAGCCAAACGACTTTAGGCAACAACATCACCAGACAAATTAGAGTGGCCCAAAAATTTTCAAACTAGTGGTTCAACTTAGAAGGAGGAGGAAAACGACTTAATTCCAATTTGTGGAATGGAATCATAAAAACAAAAGTAGAAAAAAAGTGGCCAGTGGAACCACTTAGTGAATGTGGAAACCATTTTACAAAAGTCGTCTTTTCTTCTTAGATCTCTGTTGGCAACAGTACTCCTCTCGTAAAGTGGACCACGCAGTTCCTCATAAGTGCGATCAGAGGTGTCACTTGCCATGCCGGGACACCCAGTACGAGTTGGCTCTATCGGCTGCCAAGTACCCACACATCAACTCAATAGTATGTCTAGTTAGTCAAGATGATCACTCAGAATCATAAATTGTTTTTCCAACTCACAATTTGCTGTTTTTGTTTTCATTTTCCCTCTTTTTTCTTCCGGTAATTTTTTTGATTTGGTTTTTGGATAATTGTTGGTTTTATATGACTGATGATGGCAGTGTTGACGAAAACATTTTTCTAAAACAATGATCCAACTTGTTTTGCAATAATCACTCAATTGCTCGACCATCACAGGCGCATATAGGTCTCATAAAATGAGATAATTTTGGAGCATTAGGAAAATCCAAAAAGGCTGTTCGTTTGATATCCTCATATTTGCTCGAGCGAATTCGATATCTTCGATTTTTATCAATTTCTATCCGGAGTTTGCTGAAATCTAGTTGATCTTTGTGAGCCGTTTTAAACGAATGTTGTCAAATTTTTGGAGCGGCGTGCACTCCCCTCTCTTAGTAATGCCGAAAGCATCCTGGGATATTATTAGGGTTTGATTGTCGTAAAATAGTACCAAAGGGAAATTCCATAATTTCTATTTATTTCATATAGGTTCCAGAACTGTTGAGTTTGATGCGCAGCAGCAACTCCCTCGTGCGCAACGACTCCAAGACATTCCTGTCAGACCTCGCCCACCTCTTCAACAGTTCACAATACCCCTCATGTGAACAGATTTTGAACAAAAATCCAGATGTTAATGTATACAGTCTGGTCTCTTGTTTTATTCACTATAATCCACTCAAGTGGTTCGATGAGATCAAAAAACAAGATGGCATCAATGATTTACTCGACAAGATAAGGTGACTTCTAAATTATAATTCAAGGGTTCGAGAGCAAGTTAGGATTCCGATCAGGTGCGGACTTAGGGGGGGGGGGGGGGCGGACGCCTTCCTCCCTCAGGGATTCGACCCCCTGCCGACCCAAAGGGTCCCCCTTCGGTACTTTTTAAGAAATCCATTTTTGGCCGACAGAACCTAAAATTTTTCTAAAGGCGCCTCGGGCGCCAATATATACTAACTTTGAGGGGGAGCGCGCGCCCAAAAAAACGCAATTTTTTTGTCAAAATTTTCCAAAAAGAGCTCAAAAATGGCTTTTCACCTGTTTTTTTTTCAAAATATTGGCCAAAACAGCGTTTTAATACTGCTTTAGGAGAGCTTGGAAAATCAATTTGGTCGACCTAAAAAAAAAGGTCGTCAAAATTTTCGAAATTTTTTTGAAAATCCGCCCCCCCCCTCGTGAAAATCCTAGATCCGCCCCTGATTCCGATTGACTGAGTTAACAACATTCATGGTACATGGTGTTTGCTTCAGATAAATCAAGTTTGCTGATTGTTTTTTTTCTTCCCAAAATAATTAGCTGGTTTGTGTTTTAAAGCAGAAAAAGGAACCACAGTGCTTTAAGACATGAAGATGTTCATTGCGATAAGCCCACTATTTCACGAGGAAAAATACCAAGAAAAACCTGTTCAACTGATAACGGCTAACCGTTTTTGTGCCACTTTATTAAGTCTTTCATGCCTTTTTTCTTTGTTGTTTGGTTATTACTTTATAAGTTTTAAGTTATTGCAACTGAATAATTGTTCAAGGTCGATGTATGCGACGATTCACGTGACAGAAGCAGTGAATGACCATGAAATTCAGACAGAAAAGCCAGAGATACAGGTTGGTACATTTCCATTGTTATTTAGAGTCATGAACCTAGTGAACACTCTTTATTTAGGTCATGGTGATTTTTTTGTGAAGAAGTCTGAAAAATTGTTCACGATCAAATTAGATTTTTTTGCGGTTTGGCGTTTGAATTCTTTTTAAGTTCAGCTCCTTTCGTTGAATTAAAGTAAGGCCAATTTTTATCGAACAGCAAAAGTGTAAAGGTCATGAAAAACGTGATCAATTTCTAGATTTTTAACGTGGATTTTAACTTTCGGATTTCCCAGCGGAAACATTTTAACCTATTGATCCAGTTTTCTCAAGTTGGGTCAAGTTGGGTAAAGTGTGTCAAAAAAGTCTCAACCTAAATTGTCCTTGAAATTCAAAGAACTTCAAGGGCAAAATTTTTTAAAACATTTTTAACTTGAAGTTTTTTTCTAACATGTTATTTTTTTTCTGTTTCTTTTCGTTTATGACTCCTTTCATACTGTCTGCTGGCTATGTTTCGCACAATTTGCTAATGAGAACTGAAAACGTCATTGGCAGAGTTTTTAATTTGGTCAAAATAGTAGTGGTCTCCTTTTCACTAACCACCAATCAGTTTTGCCTTTGGAAGCGTTTCTTGAAGTTACTATTTAAGATGCTATTTTAGTTAATCAATGCTTAAAGTAGGTTGTGATACCTTTGCCAAATTTAGTTCATTTCAGTCCATTTCACATAGTGAAAGGAGGAACTATGGCATAGATAGTGCTTTTTCATCCCAATTTTGACCACAGCAAAAATCGTAGTGGCGGCATATTAAAACCAATCGGTCGCTACTCACCAGCTGCAAAAAAAAAATTAAAAAAAATTGTCTCCGTGCACAGAAAACTGGTCTGGATTTTTCTGTTCTTCAAACCAAAACGACAAAAGGAGAGCTTCAGTTTCTGCAGCAATTTGTACATTCTTTTGATTGACCTAATTTTTTAAACCATTTTTTTTGACCTGTTGTAATCGCCCCTTACCGAAAAAAAACTGCAAATTAGGGGAAATTGAAGAAAAAAAACGTTTTGGATTTTTCTGGACTTCTTTAATCCAATCGGTGTTGTCGGTCTCTTTCTTTGTTATTAGCACAGCAGTCAGCTATTCATGATTTGAATTTAATTCAAAAAAAATTTAAATGATGTTTTTGGGTAATCGCAACTTAGGTAGATTGTTGTTTCATGACATACGAATGAATGTTTAGTTTGAGAAGCTGCTTGCTGAGATCGGAGGAGTTCTTGGACTGTGGGTCGGCATCTCAGTAATCACGCTGATGGAGTTCCTCGAAATCATCGTGTTCTCCGTTTACTTCCTCCGCAGCTCCTGGAACTGGCTCTCCAAAATACCCAAGAACGCCATAACCACGTCCAAAAACAATGGAAGTACTTTAAATCCTGTTACGCACAATTTCAACCGCGCTTCTCCTACGAAAAGGGGCGTGGAGCACCGAGAGTTGACAACTTACGTGAATTGCTATGTTAAAGAATCTCCATCGGCCAAATCTTCACAGCAAAGTGGAAACGATCTTTTAGTTCCGAGGTCCAACAGACAAATTCCAGTTTTCACTATTGAAAAAAAGGCCGAAGATGAAACAAGTTTTGATTAAAAAAGAGACATCGGATTTTATAAATAATTATTTAATAAAAAAGCATGCTGATTTTAGTTAAGTCGAATTAAAATAAATTTTGTTTTTCTTATTGAATAATTTTTTGGCTCAGCTAAAAACAATTTGAAAATTTTTAAACATTGGCATCTGGTTTTCAGTGCCTAATTATAAGCTCATTTTCATCTCATATTTCATTAATGATTACACAATAGATTTGATAATTTCATTCCGTGTAATGGAAACGGCAGAAAAGCCAGACGGTGGAGCTACGGCTATTTTTGAAAGAGGCAAAAAGTTTTTCTGTAAGTTAGAATCTATGTGATAAAATTTATAGCGAGAATAAGTTTTTGGTGCAAAAATCACATTAGTTATTAGACTGATTGTCGCAGCTGGAACAGAGATTTTCAGCACTGATGGGATATCAGAGTTCGTGGAAACATTCATAGCCACAGATCTGCATAAATAAACTCGAGTGGCATAAAAAATGACAGGGTGTCCAGAGAGTGTCACGAATGTTACGACTTCCAAAGACGCACTCTGATTTCACAGCTGAAGATCAAAATTCAAATTCCTCGCGGGGTTTGACATCAAGAACAAGATCTGAACATAGTCGCCAGCAAAATCTAAACATAGGCAAAGGCTCAACTTAGTCGAGAAGAAAGCTTGATCATGATCTTTGACCAGGATAAGCTACAAATGTTCGGCAAACTCCTCGAAAAGTTTTAACTGCTAAATTTAATTGCCTTTAAGTAAATGGATAAAAATGATTGAACCAGGAATCCAGTTAGAAAGAAGACTTAAAAACTGAAACTTATCAGTCAACTTTTGCTTAATTTTTGAGTTCAAAAAGCACATTATTGGTGTGAAATCAAAACTGCCAATGTTGGAAGAGTGAAGACGACCCACGCGGCTGCTAAGAATTTATCAAGGATCGAACAATTCATACGGCTTAACATGTCAAAGTTTTGTAATCAGGCTCTCAGATGGGATCCCAGGCGTAGCTCAAGAAATCCATTTTTTTTACTATTAAAATGTTAGTGACATCTTTTGAACATAACGTATTTTCAATTGAAAGTCAAGAAATAATGCATGCTCAACTGTGTGTTCATAAGTTCTTTTGAAATCGCGAAATTCCAATTGAATCACGCTCAAAATGGCCATGTATAAAAAAATTTCATGTATCGACAAACGACGTCTAATCGAATCGCATTCCCGTGGAGAAGATTATATAGCTTTGGCCGACTGTTTGGGAATAAATCGGAACACTGCGTATACAATTGTGCGACGTGGGAGATATGAAAATTTACGAAAAGTTGGATTATACAATCTGAAAACTGACGAAGAAGTTATTTTGCGGGCTTTTGACATTCTGGAGGGCAATCCACTGATGACATTACAACAAGTGAACTTTGCGTTGAGAGCGCGCTTACCCCAAAAACCCAATTTTACCCAGCAAGCACTATCAAAAGCATTAAAAGGGAGAATGATCACTTTCAAGATTGCGAGAGATTGTCCAGGATGAATTTTGTGTATGAATTTGGTGTAAATATCCACATGCGGCGTACTCAAGGGCGATCTGCTAAGGGTGACAGCGTTTATAGAAAGGTCAGTGCCCAGAAAGGACCCAATGTTACAATCTGTTGCGCAGTTTCCACGGAAGGCCTTTTGCATTATCAGGTAATTCAAGGGGGAATGGAGAAGGTAATTTTCAAAAATGTTCTCGAAGTTCTATGTGGAAACATTATCCTTGACGAAGGGACAATGCTGATGGATTTTGCATTTTTGACAATGCTCCCGGGCACAGAGGAATCGAAGATATGGACCTCAGTGGAATATTCCTTCTGAAGAGGCTCCCAAAGTACAGCCCATTTCTAACTTCGGTTGAAGCTGCATTTTCTGGAAAGCGGCTATGAAACGAAAACTGCAAGAAGAGACGGATTTGTTTATCAGTGCTGATGCCTTGAAGGAGCCAGGACAAACACTTCAGGATTCCCGTTTCCGTCATGTCAAATCTATTGTGGAACGAACAAGTTGTGATATTACCCCACAGAAGTATGTTGGTTGGTGCAATCATACGTTGACATATATCCTGGATTGTTTGGTCAGGAATAAAATAGATGGATGAACAATGGATGTTGCATAAAAACCGTTGATTCTGTATATTATATTCTGTTCTTATTCATTTGAGATAAAATGTTTTCAATTGAAGTCACTTGTGATTACTCCATCGTTTTTCTACTCTTTAGAACTTACGAAATAAATGTTCCTTCAATGGAAGTTACCTATAATTTTTTTCAAATTACCGATTGTTCAATTGGCTTTGAAATGGTGTAATATCGAAGATTTGATCCAAGTTATCATTAGGTCGAAGGTCGACAGATACATATTGCAAACTCTTCCAAATTAAAATTTTTTGCGCCGCTTAGAAAACTATCCAAAACAATCTTTTCTGCGCAGCTCTTCCAAAACTAACTGTCTATTTATCACAAAGTTTTTGAATTCAACTAGGACAAAAATGACATTTTTCGGCATTTTTTCGAAAGGTTCTGACCGCAAACTTAAGTTTTCGACCGATTCTCGCGCTCAACTTTAGTTAATTTTGGCGCTAAGAGGGTTAAGGGGGTCTTGGTTGACCAAAAATATATTTCGAATAATGGCTCAAAAAGATCTTTAGGTGGCCAAGGGGCCTAATCCCTGGGACGCGCTGCACCCTAAGTCCGCTACTGTTTCTTACTGGACACCATTGAACTGAGGCAAATGAGTAACGTTTTTTAGATGAAAATTAATCGTTTTTTTATTACGCTTAAAAAATAACTTTTGCGCTTGGAAACAAGTTTTTGAAGCTTTGTGTAGCAGTTCGTTGTCAAAATAAACTACAAAAAACTCAAGAAAATCAATTTTTTTTCGGATACAACTGTATTGAATTGTGATTAATGTATTAAAATCACACCACGCTAAAATAACCTCGCAGTTTGGGAAAAATTAATGGTTTTCGATGTTATTTAGTAAAGTAAAGTTTCATGAGCTGATCGGACAATTTTTGTTTAACTATAGTTAATTTTTCATTTTTCTTGAATTGTTTTGTTTATGTTTTTTCTCTATCTTTGTAGCAACCAATGAGAAAGTCAAGCCATTTGAATGAAATTGAACTTCTCTGTTTTCATAACAATTTTTTAAAGCAAAACGATTGGAAAAACACTTTTTAAAAATAAAATTGCTTTTTTTTGTATATACTTTTTTAAGTCTTCATTATTTTTTAATCAGTTTCATGTCGGAATTCGAAAAGTGTCTCGTGAACTATCTGAAATTTTCTGGCATTGAGCAAATTTGAGGAAAACTATCAGAAGCTATCAGATGGCAAGAAGAAACTATCCCGCACTGATTAGTTTGATGATTTTTTTGGACCGTCGGATCAAAACTTTTACTTGAAACATTAGTTGGTGACGGCATGTCTCTCAGTAACGAAGTCTAATCACTTCATCGCTTCGGTTTTGTGATACATAAAAGTAATGAATTGTTACACTGGTCTGAAAGATTTTTCGCCATCTATTTTGAGAAAAACAAGCAGCCGTTTTCTTTATAGAATCGGAAGAAATGACTATCATGTACGCAAAGAAAGTGACGGGAAAAATGTGATTCTTGTGTTTGATTAACTGAGATAAATTTTTAATTGTCTTAACTTTTACTTAAGGTTTTTAACTAGCTCTGAACACGGAAAACTTCGAATCAATTGAGAAGTATTCTAATGTTCAGATTCACATGTTAATTTTATAAGTAAGAATACAAAAATTTGCAAACTGTTAAATGAGGAAAAATATTTCGGGATCTGCCTCGCGCAGTTAACGTGTGGATGATAAGTGAAAACAGCTCAGAAAAAATTTCTGAATAAGTTGAGAAAATTGAGACAAGCTATTCAGTTTTAATGTTTTGTTACAAGAATCTAAATAAATCAATTTGTGCTTAGCATAGCTTGTTGTTGTTCCGACTTTCGATACGAAAGTAACGGAATATTTGTGCTCGGGGTGGGTTTTTTTCTTCAGACAAATTTCGACATTTTAACTAGCCATTTTTGACAGAATGTTTTTATATCATTCGAAAAGTATTGTTTTCCTGACCTCAAATTTGAAAACATATTTCACTTGTGATCATTTTTCGTAGAGTTACGGGGGTTTAAAGTTTGCTATTTTGGCCAATTCGTGACAATTAACGTGCGATATATTTCGCGCTATTAACGCGTAGGCGGAGAGTTAATCCGTCTTAGAAATCGCTCCAAATTGGTTAAAAGAAGCTTATTTGCCATATTGGTTTGTTACAAGGAGCGAAATCTATCCTTTTGTACTTTATATGGCGTGTGGGGCGATGATTTTCATAAAAAAATTTCAAATTTAGAAATTTTTTTTTCATTTTGTTTTATTTCATTGAATTTTTTAAATGTTATTACTGCTCCATAAACCTTAAAAGGCAGTCGGAACATTCAAGGCTGCGACCTGATACGAGCAGTCTTGTTGTTCCGACTTTCGATACGAAAGTAACGGAATATTTGTGCTCGGGCTGGGTTTTTTTTTTCTTCAGTCAAATTTCGTCTTTTTAACTAGCCATTTTCGACAAATTTTTTTTTATCTATCATTCGAAAGCCATTGTTGTTCTGAGTTTGAATTTGAAAAGATATTTCACTTGTGATCATTTTTCGTAAAGTTATGAGGGTTTAAAGATTACCATTTTGGCCATTTTGACCAATTTGGGACAATTAACGCGCGATATATTTCGCGCTATTAACGCGTAAGCGGAGATTTAATCCGTAATCGAAATCGTTCCAAATTGGTTGGAAGAAGCTTATTTGCCATAATTGATTTGTTACAAGGAGCAAAACTTATCCTTTTGTACTTTATATGGCGTGTGGGGGTATGATTTTCATGAAAAATTTAAAATTTAAGAAAAAAAAATTTCATTTTATTTTGTTTTATTTAATTCTTTTATGTTGTTTATGTTATTACTGCTCCATAAACGTTAAAAGGCAGTCGGAACTTTCAGGGCTTCGCCCTGATACGAGCAATCTTGTTCAATTTAATTTTCAATTTGTTCAATTGCGTTTTAAGTTTGCATCAATTGTGTAATCAAGATTTTCATAGACTCTAGAGACAAGTCTGGACAGTCAGTGCTCTGCCTTGATGCACTTAGCCATGTTAAAGTCTCTATTCTTTTGTTTTTGCTTTTTTTTCTGAGATCAGCACTCCGAAATAACCATTTTGAATTTGTGTGTTTATAGCTGATATGAGTGTCATATTTCCAAATAACTGTTTAATCCTGTCACCCAACATTTTTGGAAAAAACCTAAGCCTAACTCAAATAATCGGTTCGCTATAAATTCATTACAAATTTTGCTACACAAGTTCATATGGACAGAGATTAATATACAAACAGCAACCCTCAATTTTGCTTCAATGGCAGTACGTACATTAAAAATGGTTCTTCGCTCTAATTTTTGTGCTGGTTTCAAAAACTACAAATTGGCAGTCCGTCATCACTGCCTTTTTGTTCAGTTAAAAATCTTCATAAAGTTTAACTTGCCTCAGGATAGCAACTTTGACAGCAGTATAATTTGTATGAGAGAACACTGAAAAAAAGTAAAACTTTTCCATATTAATTTTGTAAATGGAAAACTTCAGAGCTCAAATTTCATGATGCAGTAGCAAATATGTATGACCACGTTTTACTGAAAACGCAATATGAGTTGTTCATGATCCGACTGTCTTTACTCTAGTATATATCTATTTGTCAAACTAAAACAGTGCCAAAACGTTTCGGCTCGGCATGGTTTTCTTTCAGATTAATTTAGTCTTTACAACTAGCCTCTTTTGAACAGAATTTTTTCATCATCTGAAAGTTACTGAAGCTTTGAATTGAAAATTAAAATTGAACTAATGATTGATTTTGGGCAATTTTTTTTTTCACAATTTTCAATTTGAGCAAAGTAACGCGCTTTAAAATGCATGCTTTTCAGCTTAAGTCGCTCTCTAATGCTGCTCACAAATTAAAAAAAATTGAACTCATGCTTCCTGTTTGATCGTATCAATACGTTAATAGACGCGAAAGCAGTATTTTAACTTCACATAGGGTGTCAGAGGAAACTATTTTTTTTCTATTCAAAAATCAGATGAAGCTATCATGATTTGTCCTTGATACGAGGATTTTTTTAAAATTTGTGCTCAGCACATCAATATTTTCTAGTCGATATCAATACCAAATCTTTTGTCAAAACTTGTTAAAAAACAAAATTTCATATGAAAACCCAAACTGAGCACGAATTGTTATTAGAAAACGAACAATGAACTCTTAAATAAACGATTTCGAGACATAACTTATCAATAAAAAGATAACAACACTGATCGTATAAGAAAAAAGATTTGAATGTGCCGTTTGCTCTTTACCGTCGGTGAAATAACTTTTGCTCAAATTTACCAATATAGTTAAATAATTGAAACTGTTTTTATTTTTTAGATTTTTTGAAAACTAATTTATTGTTTTGAAACTACTTTTTCAAATTGAAACTAAAGAGCAGTGGTAATATTCAAGAAAAAACTACACGCTATGCACACTACAAAGTGATGTTCTTTGCAAAATTCAAATATTGTTCAGACAAATCATTGGCGTAAGTTCATTTTTGAAAGATCTAATTGGACGTTTTTGTGTTAATGTGTAAAATTTTTTGATTTTTTTTTCAAAATTTTAAATATTGGCAACAAAAAAGTTTTGGCAGCAATTTTACCCTACGAAATTTATGCAAAAATTTAAAATTCGGCCTTTTTATTCAAAAAAACAGATCGCCAAAAAAACAGCAGCAAAAACAGTTTTCGGCTCCTAAAAAAACTAACGGCGTAAATGAAATAAAATTTGGCCTCAAACTCTGACGCCCAAATTAAAACTTTGGTTACTTTCGCCTTCTCAAAAAATGTTAAGTCACTAAATTTAAGATCAATTTGCTTTAAATTTTGATCTCGAATTTATAAAGCGCACATACTGATACATTTTTGATTTATCAAATTTAACATTTGTTCGTTTTGGTTAATATTGAACATTTGTAATCTGGTATGATCGATGTACGACAATTGATTCGTCAATTGACAAAATATTGCATGATAATTAAGTGAGTTTTGGTTTCCACTGCATTTGAGAAGCTCCCAGAATCAACTGAAACGAAGTCAGATTAAATGTACAGTAATTGTAGAAAAAACCGACAGATTTTTTGATTTTTTTTTGAAAATCCACTTCTCGAGAAAAACCTAGCTCCGTCACTGGATCGACTAAATAAAATTTTCGATTACTCTGAAAACATTTTAAAGATCCCTTTCTGAGATAATTTTGTGCGCCACAAAATTTTTTTTTGAAAATGCATAAACGAGCCAACAACGGCGTTTTTAAGCTTTTTTGAACATTTTGAAAAAAAAAATTGCGCGTTTTCTTCAAAATTTTGTGTAAATACTGGGGAACCAAACAAACAAAATTGATGCTTTTTTTTGTTAAAGGCTTTCGTTAAAAAATTTATGGTGGGTTAGCTGAAAAGCGTTGGAAGAAGCATGATATTTACTACCAATAGTAGTCATATAAAACAAATTAAATCTAATGTCAATAATTAAATGCTAGTCATTTGCGGTTTCAACCTCAGTAATTTCAAAGCATCAAAACATATGTTTAATTCGAAATTGACTGAAAGCGAGCGAAAACCGCGGAACTCAGCTTCAATTAATAAAGGGAAAACTTTTTTGCGAAAGTGGAGCTGTTTGAGGACAAAAAAGAAATACCCATGAAAACTTTTATTGGTTAAAAAAAAATTGCATTCATTCTTGTGGGATTACAATTTTTGAAGAACGGAAAACTACGCAAAAAAAAATTAGTAATGTACTCGTTTCTCGGCTCCAAAAATGTCGAAAAAGGCTCAGTCTAAAGAAAAATGCTGTCATTTTAACCAAATTTTCGACGATGTCGTTCTGGCAGATGTTGTGTAATTATTTCTGATTATAGGCCAAAAAGTGCAGCGATTTGATTGATTGTAGCATTTTTCGAGGTTGTTCTCCTTTTCGTTAGTTTTTCTTGCAGAAGGCAGCTATACAGGCCATTATAAGGCATAGCACTTCCATACAGAAACAAAGCCAATGCATAGCCATTGCAAACTGAACCTGTCTCAAACCTTTATCGAATTTTTCCGTCAAATATGCAGCAGCCGCTGTACCAAAAACGGCTGAAACAATTTTTGAACAATAATAATTGTCTTCTCGATTTAAATTTTTCATATCGTTTCAATTGCTGACCTTGCAATGAGCATCTTCGAAGAAAACATGTTTTTCCAAATCGAGTGTGAGTGGTCCAAATATGAGATAATGGTTTGTAAGTAAAGTTTCCTGAATTGTTGAAAAATCTAAAAAGTACATCAATAGGTCATCATTTTATCCTTGAACTATGATTATTGGTAATTTAGTCAGAAATACTGATGAAGTCTGATCCATGAAAGGATACACTATGATCATCTATTTTTTTTTCAAATTGATTTATTTATTGCGTTTGTTCAGTATAGTGAACTTCACTTATCATGAAAAAAATCGATAGGCAAAATTTTTTCACAAAAATGATACCAAAGGGTTACTGCAGCAACTTATTTTGTGGTTTTTCTTGCAATTTTCTCAAAGGAAATCATTATAATCGATTTCAAAATTTTTGTAAGGAAAACATGATATTTCTAGAATGATTTCTGATATCAGTCACTCTTATTTTTTCGTTCTGATAAAATATCATGGCAGATTTTTACACGAAAGTTGAATTTACTTTTCAAAAATCTTTCTTATCATTTAGTCAGCATGGAAAACTTTAGAATGTCCCAGCGCTAATTCATTGATGAAATATTGCTGATTGATCGATGAACAAATTATCAGTAATTCATCCATAAGTTGAATCGATAATTGAAAAAAGCATTATCGCTTATTTATCACTGATCATCTACAAATCATCGTTGACTTATAAAACGACCGTGAATCAAGAATTGGTTCTGGGCCTTAGTTCTTGAAGTTTGAGTCCCTTTAAAAATAACACAGCATTGAACAGTTTTTCTTCGAAAAACTGGTTTGTGGTAAAATTGAACACGTCCGAGAATTTCAACTCGCCGCAGGCGTATCTCAAAACTAACAAAAAATTAAAAGCTAAATTTGGGGTTTTTCTGTGCTGCTTGCATACTATAAATTTCGGAGCAAACAGTGACCTTCTAGCATGCGCTTTTGCAATAAGACAAAACTTTTTAAGCGCAGGTAAACTTTCGAAACGCAGGTAAACTTTCTGACACGTTTTGTTTCGGTTATTTGAATTTGCTTTATGGGAGAGCGTAGTTGCGTAATTTGTATTTCAATTTGCAAACAATTTTGAGTTGAGCATATGAAGAAAATCAAAAAAAAAATATCTGCGAAATTTTTTAAAAATAAAATCAAAAACACTGATCCTAAATGAACAATTTTTAGATCACGAGCGTCACTCGATTGCTTTTCTCGCTCGAACTCGGACCAAAAACTGAACATTTTCAAACCGTTTTTTTTTGCTACTGGGTTAACTTTTTTAAACTGGGAACAAACAAACTGGGAATGTTAACTGGAAACTTGAAAAAACGAAATTGTTAAAACTTTCTCGAAATTAGAATTCGATTAAGTTTTTGTGACCTTTACACTTTTGCTGATCGAACGAGAATCCATCCACCAGTACTATCACGTACTTTTTGGATTCCTGCAGGTAGTTTATGGCTCCCTAAAACTCCAACTGTAAGGCCATATTGGGCTCCTTTGGTTCGGGATTTTTACTCAAGTCATCTTTAGTACGCATTAGTTTTAAATTTTTACCGACGAGTATGCACTCCTGGAAGTTATCCGTGATAGACGCTATATTCCGATGGATATGTGGAAATCAGATTTACTCTGCCGCCGCAAACATGTTTTTTTTGCCGCGATGATAGTAATACAGTCGATTGTTGATTGCTTTCTGAGGGGTGTTTGGAATGATTAACACTTTTCGTCCATCTACAAACAGTTTTCTTTAATATGGCAATCATTAAAAAATTGTGCATAAAACTAGTTAATCGCATAATTTTTCGATGCGGTATCGGGGTACTTACATTTAATTTACTGATAAACAGCTTCTAGTTGGGGATCCAATGCATATTGAGACTCAACAAGCCGAAGGTTGAATAAGTCCGGTGACGCGGTGGCCTTGGAAACTATCTTACAATTACGAGGGAATATAGACATAAGTAAGTTAGCTGGGACAACAGCGGGAATTGTTTCACCAGGAATTTAAGAAGGAATTGATAAGGTTGTGTTACTTTTGTACTATTCGCCTCCGTAGTGATTGCATTTAGGTTTCCTTCTCCGACTAACTCTTCCACTTCATCTTCGTCACTACTGATTATAGAAGGATGGCGTTCTAAAATTTTCTGTAATTTTCGAATTGATTTGTCCATAACAAATGAAGTTTGTTATGAATAGATTATGTGTGACTGTGTTATTAATTCTTAATCGCTCCAACTAATCTATTTATATAGACGTTTGACCGTCGGCGCGGTTTGTCTCGTGACCGTCGGCATATTCAAATATCTGAACTCTGATTGATTGGCTTGTCGTTGCATGATCGCTCGCCCTAGAGCTGCGATGTTTGTCTACCAATTTTACGGTTCGATATTACAATGTTATCCTTATTAGTATGTACAGTTTCCGGATCTCTGGATAACTTTGTTTTTTAACTGAGGGCTCTTTGAATTGAAATAATTTTTGCGACAGTGAACATGCTGTCGTAAGCCGACAAAGTTTTTGCTTCAATGTTCGGATGTCTAGAAAAATAGTCCGCTAGAGCGATTTTCGCCACTGGCTTATGTTCCAACTCAAAGTCGAACGGAATTATTATACCGAGCCATCTTGTTAACCGACTAAACACTGTTTTGTTATTCATATTTTTTCCGTTTAAAACTGACGCTAGCGCTTTATGATCTGTATTTACTTGAAATTTCCGTCCTAGAAAACAATTCTTGAAGTATTCTGCCCCCAGACTACGGCGAGAATTTCTAGTTCTTTTGTGGAGTACCGTTTTTAGGCGTCATTTAAATAACGCGATGCAAACGAAACTGGCCTCCACCTTTCGGTACCAAATTGCTCTAATACGGTCCCCAATCCATTTAGACTAGCGTCGCACACTCTCCTAATATCTTTATGCGCGTCAAAATGCCAAGGTTCCACGATGTTTGCCACCTGAATTTTTAAATTTTTCAAATTTTCCTGACACTCAGCTGTTCATGGGTATTCGTTTTTTCTTGCTTAATAATGATCTCAACGGGGCTGATGACTCTGTCAATGCCGGTAAACATTTGTGTTGACTGTGAATTGACCCCATAAAAGATTTTAGTTTAGATATTTTGCGGGGCGGTTTCATTGCATTGATTGGCTCCAATTTCCGAGTGTGCGGCGTTAATCTGGTCGACGTAACTTTATCTCCTAACCATTCACATAATTTTGGTAAAAATACAATTCGTTAGCTTCAATGAAATCTTTGTTTTGTCTAACTTCCTTAGGATTCTCACCACGGTTGATAAATGCTCTGTTTCGGAGCCTTTAGTTACTACTAACATATCTTCGATTGACGATTGTGCCTGTGGATATTCCGATAGGATCGGTTCCATTACTTTTTAGAAATCCGCCGGCATTGTGGTTAGATCGTAAAACCCGGTTTCAAATCTATACGTTCCTGTCGATATACCACCGGCTAAAGAGAAATTACAATGCAGACTGGTATCTTGAATTAGCGGCAGTTGTTTGTACGCATACGTTAGATCCATAGTGGAGAAGTATATTTCGCCCGATTTCTTTTCACTTATCGTTTGGCCGACGGCGTTCATTAGTTCCTCGATGCTCGGCATTTGGTACTTGTTCTTATACACCTGTTTTTTAATTTGCGTGCTCAGAAAACGAGTTTTACCGAGCCGTCCTTCTTGACCGTAATCAATATCGGAGATATAAAAAAACTTATTCGAGCAGTCTTCTAATTTTTTATATGCCCTTGTTTGATTAATTTATCAGTTTCCCCATCGACATTTTCTTGGAGTGTTATTGGCACCCTTTGTCATTTTTGTTGAATCGGCATGAGATTTGCGAAAAATTTGGCTTGTACATTATAGTTACGTATTTTTCATACCTGTTTAAAGAGATTAGCGAAGAACTTACTGAAGTAACCCTGCCATTTCTCCAATTTAGTGTCGTCGTAAGAGGCGGTCTCATCCTGTATTGACATTCCTTTTTGGCCTGGCTTCTTCTGGTTTAGTTGCAATCCCAATTCGGTCCTCAAATCCAGTCCAATGATGGATGGTCGAGTTCCTCCGTTGACATTGATTGACGCCGTTGTCAGCTAGCCATTGGACACCAGCTCCACTCTTATTGTCCCCAGTAAGCGTATAGAGTTATTTCAGTGGTCGCGAAACTCTTGGTGCTTCGGCTTGACATCTTGCATTTTTATGCCTGCGGCGCCTAATTTTTCCAAAAATCCCCAATGGTAAATATCGAGATTGGTGACCCACTAACAATCCACACGCTTGTCTTCCGCCCGTTGATTTTAATAGGAAGTTTTGCGCCCGCCACTCGTAGCTCTGCATTTTTCTTTGCTCTAACCGCCATCACCATGTAGTCCCTCGAGTTGTCAGAATCCCACGACTGGACTTGTTTTTCTTGGGAATTTTTCACCCATCCCACTGAGCTTTCATGTTCCGATTGATCATCCTTCGTTTCTTCCGATTTAAATTGCTCTTGACAATCCGGCCCTTAAATCATTCCGACCGATGATCTCCCCCTATTGTTTTTCTTGGCACGGCGATACGCTCGAAATGTCCGAGTTTTCCACGAAAGTTGCAGGTAAAGTTCTCGGTTGCACATTCGTTCATGTGGTTCCATGTGAAACAGGGTTTATCACAAGTATAACATCTACTGTCTCCCTCATTCGTCCCTCCTCGGTACTGTCCTCGGCCTTGGGTTTGGCTGCGGCCTCTCCCCCGGTTGTTCCGGTATCCACCTCTGATAACTCCCACCGTTTCCGTCTTGATTTGCAGCCCGAAGCTTGCCCGAAGCTTGCTCGTAGCTGCGCCTCCGGTTGAAACGTAAGTTTTAGCATATTTCTCCCCCCGCCTTTAGTAAAAAGCAAGACGATACGCTTTTTCCGGGGTTTTTGTGGCTCTACATAACTCATTTTGAGCCTCGCGAGTCGTCATGTCAACCGTGAACTTGCTTCCAATGCCTCGAAAGAGCAACGCGCCGCTAGTCCACTGAGCAAAGCATGAAACTGCTCTAAGGACTCCTCAGTCCGCTGCTTCCTTGACAGTAGCTGAAAGACTTCCTATGTTTCATTACGTTCCTTCTTGAACTCCCCTTCCATCGCATCGAGCACCCTTGGAAAAAGCGAGGCCTCCAAATCCAGATGTGACTTTTGTTTGTGAAATTTGTCCTGTCCTTTCTCCCTCAGGCACAGGTATATCGAAGTTAGAGTTTGTTCGACTCTAACCGGTTTTTCACGTCAACTTTTTTCCGGCAACGCAGCGTCCAGCGTACTAGCGAAGTAGAAATTCATCGGATTTATAGAAAGTTTCGCAACTATTCTCCACTGGAAGCGATTCACCAAAAACTCCCATAACGTCGGTGGCTCTGCACATTTGGGCGGCCAAAAGGATGTAATTCCAAGTGGATTTGTTCCCCCTATTGGGCCTGCTGGCTGCGCCAAGTTAAAAATGCATATTTTATACTTGAATTAAATCCTTTTGCATATACAACTTAATCGTATCCTAGATCACAAAGACAATGTTTCAGAGGTCATCCAAAGGTGTCAGACACTCCGAAGGCCAAAAATCTGTCAATGATGTCTAGCACTAGAAATAACTGGAATGATTGACAGGAGAAACTAGCAAGAACTAAATAACAACTCGAATGTCTAATTTAGCACTATGACACCATGCAAGTTCCTCAACCCTAAATACTGCTAAAAGTTTTTACGAGGCGAAACTGCCAGCGTACTTTTTGAGATGAAAACGAATTCCGCACCAGGGAAGCGCTTTTTGTTCATTTTTTTCTTTCGTTTTCTGTAATAGTTTGGAAAAAATTGAACATGTTTAAAGACTTGTATCTGGATTCCATAGAGTCTATACCGCCCAAATTTTGCACCTATTCAGTATAGAGTTTGGCTTCGTAAATTGCAACAGCTCGAAACTAATTGTCCAGGAAAAAAAAGTACCTAGATTCCAGCTTTTCAGCTTTTTACGACGCACAGCTGCTACGGAGCTGATAAAAAACTACATTCGAAAACTAGATAAAAAATTGCGTTGTTGTTCATTCTTATATACTGGATAAAACTGTCTAACTCTCGAGCGGTGACTATTGTTGAAGTCGAAACCCCCAACATTTTGTTCCTTGAGAGCAGGATACATAGTAATGCTTCTGCTCGTCAGTTGACTTTTTTTGGGATTATAATGCAAAATAAAACTATTCAAGACCTAACCAAAAACTGGGAAAAATTTTACGGCAGCTAGTAAGGATAGAAGTTTTTATACTAAATTACACAATTTCATGTTTCAAGACTTACCGTTTACTTCCAAAGGGTGTTCTCAAAACTTTCAACTTAGAAATTTTCTCTCGTTTCATTATTATTTGGGTTTTTGAAGTGAACTTTTGCAGTAGGCAGTGAAACTCTGCCAAATTTTGATAATATATTTCATTGGTTTTGTTCACGCTTGTTTTTGTTCATGCTTGTTTTCCGACTTACTGAGTTTTCGCTGCCTTTTATGCTGAACAAGCTACTCTAGTGCTGAATTAAAACAACTGGATAAAGTGAACTAAAACAGGACTTTTGAAATAGTTTTTCTCAAGTTTGGTTATAAATGTCCTGCTTGAATTTTACTACTTTTTTTAATTTCGCAATTTTTTAGCGAACTGTCAAACCAAATTAACACTGTTTGAACGGACCAATTCCTTTGGTTCAAAAGTGAGGAGCTAAACAGGGTCAATTGTTGTAAGGATAACTACAGTTGTACCTGTTAACTTCCGCCTGTTTGAAAGGTGTAACTTTGGTTCGAATTTGATAAACATGCACCATGAAAAAAAATGCAACACTTTGGGAATTTTCCGTTCTCATCAATTTTTTGCCAACTATAACCAAAGTTGAGTTAGGCAAAATTAAAATTCTGCTGTAGTTCATTTTATCCGGTTGTTTTAATTTAGCACTATAGAAGCTTTTTTCAGCACAAAATGCAGCGAATATTCAGTATCTGAACGTAAGCAGTTTGTAAGTATCAACAGAATCAAATCGCAAAACAAAAAAAATGCTGCAAAATACATGGCTTAATTCTAGGGTCTCTACTTTCATTCTGTTTTTTAATGATATACCTAGTTTGGATGCAAACACAAACACAAATCTCTAGGCCGATGATACAGCCATCAAAATTCAGTGTGAAAAATCAATATTGATTAAAAACCTTGAAAAAAGTGCATTGATGAAAGCAACATGAATGGTTGGTTGAAAGCAATTTGACTTTGAACTTAAATAAAATTAAAACAAATATGTTGACAAAACGGATTAAAAAAACAACTATTCAAGGAAAATTCACTACAAAGACATAGGGCAAAAATCCGTTTTTCAATATCTGGGTTTTTATCTCGATAATAGACTAAATAACAAAGATCACATTGATAATGCTAAAACTAAGCTTAATAAATTCTGTGGAATTATTTATCAACTGCGTAAGATTTTAAATGAATAGCAACTGAACCAGTTTTTACTGAACATACGTTAAACTTGTTGATCAATATGGCGTGTTAATATACGGGTCGACTTCCAAATCAAACCTTGACAAAACTGATCTCAACATCAACTTAAACTTCGAATCAATTTATTTATTGGAGGAAAAATGAAAACTTAAAATGAAAAAAGAGCTTCTTCATATTAAATCTTGAAACTTATCTGTAAAATTATTCGCGGTGAATGTGAATCTGTGACTCTGAGCACAATAGTCACATCCGACAAACTCTGCAAATGACATCATTCTCAAAACGAGTATAAAGAAAACAAGTGAAAAAGTTAGTCATCAATTTTAAAAAACATCATATTTTTTCATCTGTTTCACCAGAACTCGAAAAACCTACAACTGTCTCACAACACGTTTTCCAATTTTTTTTGAAATGATTTGCAGAATGAAATTAACAACTTTCTCCATAATCCCAATTAAGACCTGTTCTTTTTTGCTCTCAGAGAAAACAGGCAAAATTTGTATAATGATGATCTCCCAGATTGGGTTCTTTCAAGTGGTCATTTATATAACTTATTTTGATTTTTGTGAAACTATGTTGGAAACAAATCATTATTATGATGGTTATTACTTTTATCATTAAATAGGGAAAACATGCGTGAGCAAAAACAATCCAACTCAATAAAAATATACATCAAAATTTGGCAATTTTTGCTGCCTACTGAAAAAAATCACACCAGTAACCCAAATATCTTTTGAAACGAGAGACGATTTATAAATAAACACATTTTGAAAACAGCCTGTATTTCGTATACGATTTGAGTTTTTTTTTGGTTTAAATGTTGACTTACTTCCAATAGCGACGAAACAAATCAGCACAACCATGAAACCACATTTTTGTTCATTGCACGTAGCGGCTCAAAACAAAGCAATGCTAACTATCATAAACGCTGTCGCTGTTGCATGCAATGCTAGTAGAATAGTATCTGAAATAAAGCAACAGAGCTACTGGAAAGATGTAAACTGCACAAACAGCCATCACAGATTTGTATACCCGGGTCGAGGCCCGCGAATCAATTTGCGATTGAGTACCGGGATGGCGTGGCCGAAATTTCGCAATGACTCATAGGTTTTTGAGTCGCGCAAAATTGCGACCTGGTTCGCGAAAGTCCAGTAATCCACGACTTGAGACGCGCCAAGTCGAGTTTGAACACAAAACGGTCGTGCAAAATGGTCAAATTATTGCAGTCGCGCTGATATTATTCTGGCGAACAAAGTCCCGACTTGAATCGTGAATGTTCGGAAATTCGATATGAGCAACTAGTTTGAGTTGTCGGATTTTTCGACAGGATACTAAAACAGGTACAAAAAAAACAATAAAGCCTGTCTTCATAATTAACCTTGTAAGACCACTCGTTGCACCACAAAAATTCATGTTCGTGTGAGGTGGAGGGGGGCGGGGACGAAAAAGAGCCGTTGACAGAATCAAGGGGGAAGAATTTGTCGAAAGTGCGGGGAGGCTTGGACCTGTCCCGGTCGCATCTCCAATCGATTCCTCATCACGTTAGTCAGTTCCTTTCTTCCATTTTGGCTACGAACATCCCCTATTTAATAATGTTGCACTATTTCGCACGTAACTTTGGACATTCAGCATCTTAACTTTTTTTGATTCGCGCAAATTCGCGCATTGTGGGGGGCTAAGCTTATCGGTGAACAAGCAGGGCAAGCAGGGGTTGGGGTTGTTGTCTTATCTCTTTGGGGTCGCAGAAAGTCGCGCCGAGTTAAGTAGTACCGAAAATTTGCTAATCAACCTTTTTATGTTGCGAGGGTTGCCGTTTACCCGTTCTGCTTTGAATTGATTGTGACTTAGGCTAAAAAATCAAAATCAAACCGCGCAAAATAAAGCTTCAATGTCAGCAACGTGATCCTGAAAAAAACCGTGGTTTAAAAAAGGCACCCTCACTTGGTTTTTGAAATTTTTTGCAATTGATAAAAATAAGAGAAAAAGGTTGAGAGGCGTTTAACGATGCGTTTAACTATTTTCGGAAATATATAATAAACTGAATTTTGGATTGATGATTTATAGCTAGTTCTTATGATTCTTAGCAATGCTTGCGTTCCCTAACTTAAGTTTTTTTGATTGCCTCAAATTGGACTAAAAAGGAGAATTAGGGTGAAGTTTTTATATTGTTTTGTGAAATTTTGATTTTTTTTGTCAATCAAGTAGTTACAAATATTTGCAACTATAAGAGAAAATTTCTCTACCACAAATTGATCGGTTAAATAAATCATTTGATGTATAAATGCCTTGATTGAGTAGAAAATGTCAAATTTTCACAAAAAGATTGCGGCCGTGCCGAGATGATTCAGGCGAAATAAGTCCCGATTTGAATCGCGAATGTCCGGTAAGTCGATACGAGCAGTTAGTTTTAGTGGATGGAAATTTCTACAAGATACTGAAAAATAGGTACAAAAAACAAAATAACCCGTTATATATAGGTTTACAATGTGCTGTTAGCAAGACCAGCAGCTTTGCTGTTCATAAATGTGGTGGTAGTGAGTAGACCACCTAAGATAGGGGTCGTTATACCTTATTATTATTAATGTTAGAGATCATTTGAATAACACTAATTAAAGACCTGTCAATCACGTTGATTGTTCTAACAACTTGATGGTGCTAAGTACTGAGACTCACTCTGAGTTAACTATTGAGAGATTATAGTTATCTTCTATTCATTGATCCATACTTACTTATTAAACTTTACTATTAATTCAACTGTATTATTAGTCTAGTTTTCAGATAAGATTTAGGGATTATCTCATGGCGCAGCCAGCAGTTTATTCTTCCGAAAACAGGCAAAATTTGTATAATGATGATCTCCCAGATTGGGTTCTTTCAAGTGGTCATTTATATAACTTATTTTGATTTTTGTGAAACTATGTTGGAAACAAATCATTATTATGATGGTTATTACTTTTATCATTAAATAGGGAAAACATGCGTGAGCAAAAACAATCCAACTCAATAAAAATATACATCAAAATTTGGCAATTTTTGCTGCCTACTGAAAAAAATCACACCAGTAACCCAAATATCTTTTGAAACGAGAGACGATTTATAAATAAACACATTTTGAAAACAGCCTGTATTTCGTATACGATTTGAGTTGTTTTTTTGGTTTAAATTTTGACTTACTTCCAATAGCGACGAAACAAATCAGCACAACCATGAAACCACATTTTTGTTCATAAACGCTGTCGCTGTTGCATGCAATGCTAGTAGAATAGTATCTGAAATAAAGCAACAGAGCTACTGGAAAGATGTAAACTGCACAAACAGCCATCACAGATTTGTATACCCGGGTCGAGGCCCGCGAATCAATTTGCGATTGAGTACCGGGATGGCGTGGCCGAAATTTCGCAATGACTCATAGGTTTTTGAGTCGCGCAAAATTGCGACCTGGTTCGCGAAAGTCCAGAAATCCACGACTTGAGACGCGCCAAGTCGAGTTTGAACACAAAACGGTCGTGCAAAATGGTCAAATTATTGCAGTCGCGCTGATATTATTCTGGCGAACAAAGTCCCGACTTGAATCGTGAATGTTCGGAAATTCGATATGAGCAACTAGTTTGAGTTGTCAGATTTTTCGACAGGATACTAAAACAGGTACAAAAAAAACAATAAAGCCTGTCTTCATAACTAACCTTGTAAGACCACTCGTTGCACCACAAAAATTCATGTTCGTGTGAGGTGGAGGGGGGCGGGGACGAAAAAGAGCCGTTGACAGAATCAAGGGGGAAGAATTTGTCGAAAGTGCGGGGAGGCTTGGACCTGTCCCGGTCGCATCTCCAATCGATTCCTCATCACGTTAGTCAGTTCCTTTCTTCCATTTTGGCTACGAACATCCCCTATTTAATAATGTTGCACTATTTCGCACGTAACTTTGGACATTCAGCATCTTAACTTTTTTTGATTCGCGCAAATTCGCGCATTGTGGGGGGCTAAGCTTATCGGTGAACAAGCAGGGCAAGCAGGGGTTGGGGTTGTTGTCTTATCTCTTTGGGGTCGCAGAAAGTCGCGCCGAGTTAAGTAGTACCGAAAATTTGCTAATCAACCTTTTTATGTTGCGAGGGTTGCCGTTTACCCGTTCTGCTTTGAATTGATTGTGACTTAGGCTAAAAAATCAAAATCAAACCGCGCAAAATAAAGCTTCAATGTCAGCAACGTGATCCTGAAAAAAACCGTGGTTTAAAAAAGGCACCCTCACTTGGTTTTTGAAATTTTTTGCAATTGATAAAAATAAGAGAAAAAGGTTGAGAGGCGTTTAACGATGCGTTTAACTATTTTCGGAAATATATAATAAACTGAATTTTGGACTGATGATTTATAGCTAGTTCTTATGATTCTTAGCAATGCTTGCGTTCCCTAACTTAAGTTTTTTTTGATTGCCTCAAATTGGACTAAAAAGGAGAATTAGGGTGAAGTTTTTATATTGTTTTGTGAAATTTTGATTTTTTTTGTCAATCAAGTAGTTACAAATATTTGCAACTATAAAAGAAAATTTCTCTACCACAAATTGATTGGTTAAATAAATCATTTGATGTATAAATGCCTTGATTGAGTAGAAAATGTCAAATTTTCATAAAAAGATTGCGGCCGTGCCGAGATGATTCAGGCGAAATAAGTCCCGATTTGAATCGCGAATGTCCGGTAAGTCGATACGAGCAGTTAGTTTTAGTGGATGGAAATTTCTACAAGATACTGAAAAATAGGTACAAAAAACAAAATAACCCGTTATATATAGGTTTACAATGTGCTGTTAGCAAGACCAGCAGCTTTGCTGTTCATAAATGTGGTGGTAGTGAGTAGACCACCTAAGATAGGGGTCGTTATACCTTATTATTATTAATGTTAGAGATCATTTGAATAACACTAATTAAAGACCTGTCAATCACGTTGATTGTTCTAACAACTTGATGGTGCTAAGTACTGAGACTCACTCTGTGTTAACTATTGAGAGATTATAGTTATCTTCTATTCATTGATCCATACTTACTTATTAAACTTTACTATTAATTCAACTGTATTATTAGTCTAGTTTTCAGATAAGATTTAGGGATTATCTCATGGCGCAGCCAGCAGTTTATTCTTCCGAAAACAGTACGGAACTGCTAGGTGTCCCTTCATTTTGGGGTAAACCGTTAGCCGAACCTCCTTATCCTTGGGATGTGTGGATAGGCCAATTTTTTCTCGCCGTATGACTCAAAGAAAATTGTGACCCGAATATCCTACTTACAGATCCGGCAGAAGTACACGACGACCCCCCACCAAGACCTGAACTGATTCCAAATTCAGAAACGGCAGAAGAAGCGGACAGTAGAACCGCAAGAAAAGAAGGCAATCAGGAGAACAATTAAAGCGAACGAAGAACGAAGAAAGAAGGGACCCAAAATAAGCCCAAAGGTGTATTATCACGAAGCAGATGCAAGGATTAAGTCGAGGTTATTCTTCGCCTTGGGAAACGAAGGGAAGAAAAGATTCCTCCAACAACATGCACATACCAACCTAAACACAGTAAAATTCAAATTTTTCCACGATGCTTGCGAACAAACGGGAAAAGAACTATATCATAGAGAGGATGCAATTCTACAACGCATCGCACGGGGACAGGGAAAGCCTCGAATCATTTTACCTTCGCTTAGCAGGACAAGCTTCAAAATGTGGATGGACAGAGGAGATAGAGAAGGAAGTCATTCGCGACATCTTTATTGCAAAAATGAGATTTTCCGACATACAAAGAGAACTTTGCATTAGACCAGGAGCCACAGTAGATGATACCCTCAAATCGGCATTACTTCAGGAGAAGGGATACGTGACAGCGAGCACTCTCCAAAAGCAGAACCCATCTACAATGAGCAATTCAGCGAACTTCACAAACTCATCTAACCAGTTTCGGGTCAAACAAGAACCACTGATGTCCATCCAGTCGAAGAAAAATGTCCAAAACAGAATGAATAGAGCGCTAGGGAAAAGAAATTTCAAACCCAAAAACCAGCAAGACCAAACGAACACTCAGTCTAAGCCATGCTATTTCTGTGGAAGAAGATTCACACCCGAACACAAATCTAAATGCCAAGCCAGAGGAGCAACATGTAGAAATTGTGGAAAAAAGGGACATTTTGCGAAATGCTGCAACAGTAATCAAGTGGCCAACGTCGAACAACCAGATCCGGACGAAGAAGAGGACTGCTCAGTCCTAAAAATCTCGGAAACATCACTACAAACGGAAACAGTCAAGAATCTAGAAGTCATCAACTCTGCAACGGGGAAAACTAAGTGTCTAAGAACAACGCTAAAAACAAGAGGCTCTTTATTTAGCGCCACCGTTGACACTGGAAGACCAGCATCATTTGTAAACAAACGTACAGCTGAAACTCTATTACAGAAAGACCCCAACGCAAAGATCATATCACTAGATAAAAATCCGTTATCCACAACGTACGTAGATTACAACCATAAACCGATAAAACTCTTCGGAATACTAGAAATTGACATTTATTCAAATGGATGGAGACTACAAGGAGCGAAATTCTTATTTTCCGAGAATAGAACCAGTAGTTTATTAGGCTTAGACATCCAACCAGACCTGGGAATAGTAACAACTCAACTCAAACCCTCCATAAATTCAATAAATGCAATTTCAGAAGAGCAAGAAAATGAATCAGCCGAATCGACCTTTTGGAGGAACAAATTCACTAAGAAATACAATGATGTATTCCATAGATTGGGGCGCTCAAAGAACCACAAGGTATTCACGTCATTTAAATCACCATTGATCCCAATTCAGGAAAAGGGCAGAAGAGTGCCAATCCATATTCAAACCAAAGTGGGAGCGGAAATTAAGAAACTCATAAAAGAAGGCCACATAGTAAAACTTGACAAATGCACAAGTGATCATTTCGTAGCTCCAGTAGTCATAACAGCAAAAAAGGACGGCACGGTGAAATTAGCAATGGACGCAAAACCAATGAACTCACAGGTCTTCAAAAATAAATTTCAGATGCCAAATTTATTAGAACTATTCGACTCAGCAGCCCAAATAATTACAGCCAAGACGGAGGGCACAGTCTGGTTTACGTCATTAGATCTAAAGTACACATTCAGTCAACTCCCATTAGACTAATCCGTGAGCAAACACTGTAACTTCAGCCGCGTATGCGGGGAATTTACTGGAACGTATAGATTCAAAACCGGATTTTATGGACTAACAGACATGCCAAAGGAATTCCAGAAGGCAATGGACAACACAATCCAAGGAATTCAAGGAGTCTTCTGTTTCTTAGATGACATGTTAATAGTATCAAAAGGTTCAGTCACGGAACACAATGAAACAGTTGACAAAGTCCTGTCAAGGTTGTCAAGGTTAGACAAAGAAGGATTTGCGCTAAAACTCAGCAAATGTGAATTTTCAAAAAATTTTTAAACTCATTGATTGAATTTTGTTTATTGTGATCTTGTAAGAGAATTTCAAACGATGTTGAAATTTTCTAGGGGGGAAATGTGGTGGTAGTGAGTAGACCACCTAAGATAGAGGACGTTATACCTTATTATTATTAATGTTAGAGATCATTTGAATAACACTAATTAAAGACCTGTCAATCACGTTGATTGTTCTAACAACTTGATGGTGCTAAAGACTGAGACTCACTCTGTGTTAACTATTGAGAGATTATAGTTATCTTCTATTCATTGGTCCATACTTACTTATTAAACTTTACTATTAATTCAACTGTAGTATTAGTCTAGTTTTCAGATAAGGTTTAGGGATTATCTCAATAAAGAAGCGCACTGTGGGTAAAGGATGGGTATTCATTGTTGGCAGAATCAAAGTGGACGGATGATTTTTTCGAATGTGCGGGGGAGTGGGGGGATTGGATACAATTCACCTATCACCAATCGAATCTTCAATCAATTTCGCCTTCACGTTAGTCAGTTTTCTTTTTTCATTTGACTACAAATATCACCCTAATAATAATATAGCAGTATTCCGCACGTTATTTTGGACATTCAGCATCTTATCTATTTTTTTTTCAGCCGTGCAAATTTGCGCATTGTGGGGTGAAGCGATGTGGATTGTTAGTAAAGTTGGGTACGGGGTAGGGCGCTGCTCGTGTTGATAAACAAGCATGGCAAGCAGGGATCGGGGTTGTTGTCTTATCACTTTCGGGCCGCAGAAAGTCGTACCGAATCTTTGAGTCGGGAAAGTTTGCTAATTATCTTTTTTTAAGATATAAAACTTCAACGTCAGCAATGTGATCCTGAAAAAAACCGTGGTTTAAAATAGGCACCCTCACTATGTTTTTGAATTTTTTTTGCAAATGATAAAAATTAAAGAAAAAGGTTGAGAGGCGTTTAACGGCAGTATGGAAACTAACAGCAGTATCGTTGCAATTAAAAGATTCATTTATCTGACCTCTGATATCTGATTGTTCTTTTTGAGATTTTTAAGTACTTTCGGATATATTTATAAAGTTGAGTTTTGATCGATGACTGATAGCTAGTTCTCGTGCTTCTGAGCAACCTTGCGTTTCCGAATTTTTTATATTGCTTCAAATTGGTCTTAAAAGGAGAATTAGGGGTAATGCGTATGCGGGGAATTTACTGGAACGTATAGATTCAAAACCGGATTTTATGGACTAACAGACATGCCAAAGGAATTCCAGAAGGCAATGGACAACACAATCCAAGGAATTCAAGGAGTCTTCTGTTTCTTAGATGACATGTTAATAGTATCAAAAGGTTCAGTCACGGAACACAATGAAACAGTTGACAAAGTCCTGTCAAGGTTGTCAAGGTTAGACAAAGAAGGATTTGCGCTAAAACTCAGCAAATGTGAATTTTCAAAAAATTTTTAAACTCATTGATTGAATTTTGTTTATTGTGATCTTGTAAGAGAATTTCAAACGATGTTGAAATTTTCTAGGGGGGAAATGTGGTGGTAGTGAGTAGACCACCTAAGATAGAGGACGTTATACCTTATTATTATTAATGTTAGAGATCATTTGAATAACACTAATTAAAGACCTGTCAATCACGTTGATTGTTCTAACAACTTGATGGTGCTAAAGACTGAGACTCACTCTGTGTTAACTATTGAGAGATTATAGTTATCTTCTATTCATTGATCCATACTTACTTATTAAATTTTACTATTAATTCAACTGTAGTATTAGTCTAGTTTTCAGATAAGGTTTAGGGATTATCTCAATAAAGAAGCGCACTGTGGGTAAAGGATGGGTATTCATTGTTGGCAGAATCAAAGTGGACGGATGATTTTTTCGAATGTGCGGGGGAGTGGGGGGATTGGATACAATTCACCTATCACCAATCGAATCTTCAATCAATTTCGCCTTCACGTTAGTCAGTTTTCTTTTTTCATTTGACTACAAATATCACCCTAATAATAATATAGCAGTATTCCGCACGTTATTTTGGACATTCAGCATCTTATCTATTTTTTTTTCAGCCGTGCAAATTTGCGCATTGTGGGGTGAAGCGATGTGGATTGTTAGTAAAGTTGGGTACGGGGTAGGGCGCTGCTCGTGTTGATAAACAAGCATGGCAAGCAGGGATCGGGGTTGTTGTCTTATCACTTTCGGGCCGCAGAAAGTCGTACCGAATCTTTGAGTCGGGAAAGTTTGCTAATTATCTTTTTTTAAGATATAAAACTTCAACGTCAGCAATGTGATCCTGAAAAAAACCGTGGTTTAAAATAGGCACCCTCACTATGTTTTTGAATTTTTTTTGCAAATGATAAAAATTAAAGAAAAAGGTTGAGAGGCGTTTAACGGCAGTATGGAAACTAACAGCAGTATCGTTGCAATTAAAAGATTCATTTATCTGACCTCTTATATCTGATTGTTCTTTTTGAGATTTTTAAGTACTTTCGGATATATTTATAAAGTTGAGTTTTGATCGATGACTGATAGCTAGTTCTCGTGCTTCTGAGCAACCTTGCGTTTCCGAATTTTTTATATTGCTTCAAATTGGTCTTAAAAGGAGAATTAGGGGTAAGTTTTTAAACTGCTTAGTGAAATTTTTTTTTATTGTCAATCAAGTAATTAGAAACGTTTGCATTTATAGAAGAAAATTTCTGTACCACAAAATGATGGATTGAATAGTGTAATCTTTTGACGTATAAAGGCTTTGATTGAGTTGTAAAAAGATTGTTTTCGTAAAAAATTGGAAGTCATTATTTTCAGCAATTGAAATTTCAAAAAAAAGTCAGCACAGTTGCGCACTGAAATTCCTTGATTGTTGTTCTTGTCGTGACTGCATTTAGCATTTTTTATTTTGTTTGAATGGCCAATTTTTTTTTTAATTTCTTTCAAGGATTTTTAAGATCTTTTGAGTTTCTTTGAATTTCTGAAAAAAGTGTATGGATAGAACGTTCCATTTGCTGTAAAAGTTTAATCACTTCTGCAAGCCTTTAAACCAATAATGATCCAAGAAATTTTAAGTTTGTTTTAAAAATTGTTGTTTTTGTTGATGATTTTCAGATATTTTTTCATTTTGCTAAATTTTTCTAAACGTTGTTAATCAGCAAAACTAATAATTTTTGATGCCCT